>NW_020837952.1:8417923-8635845 GCF_003676395.1 Aethalodelphis obliquidens
TCCAAAATTTATAAGCAGCTCATGCAGCTTAATAACAAAAAAACAAACAACCCAATCCAAAAATGGGCAGAAGACCTAAATAGACATTTCTCCAAAGAAGATATACAGACTGCCAACAAACACATGAAAGAATGCTCAACATCACTAATCATTAGAGAAATGCAAATCAAAACTACAGTGAGATATCATCTCACACCAGTCAGAATGGCCATCATCAAAAAATCTAAAAACAATAAATGCTGGAGAGGGTGTGGAGAAAAGGAAACCCTCTTACACTGTTGATGGGAATGTAAATTGATACAGCCACTGTGGAGAACAGTATGGAGGTTCCTTAAAAAACTACAAATAGAACTACCATATGACCCAGCAATCCCACTACTGGGCATATACCCTGAGAAAACCATAATTCAAAAAGACTCATGTACCAAAATGTTCACTGCAGCTTTATTTACAATAGCCCGGAGATGGAAACAACCTGAGTGTCCATCATCGGATGAATGGATAAAGAAGATGTGGCACATGTATACAATGGAATATTACTCAGCCATAAAAAGAAACGAAATTGAGCTATTTGTAATGAGGTGGATAGACCTAGAGTCTGTCATACAGAGTGAAGTAAGTCAGAAAGAAAAAGACAAATACCGTATGCTAACACATATATATGGAATTTAAGAAAAAAATGTCATGAAGAACCTAGGGGTAAAGCAGGAATAAAGACGCAGACCTCTTAGAGAACGGACTTGAGGTTATGGGGAGGGGGAAGGGTGAGCTGTGACAGGGCAAGAGAGAGTCATGGGCATATACACACTAACAAACGCAGTAAGGTAGATAGCTAGTGGGAAGTAGCCGCATGGCACAGGGATATTGGCTCGGTGCTTTGTGACAGCCTGGAGGGGTGGGATGGGGAGGGTGGGAGGGAGGGAGACGCAACAGGGAAGACATATGGGAACATATGTTTATGTATGACTGATTCACTTTGTTATAAAGCAGAAACTAACACACCATTGTAAAGCAATTATACCCCAAAAACCAATAAAGATAATAAAAAAAAAAAAAAGAAACTAGTGGTGAAACAGGAATAAAGACACAGACTTACTAGAGAATGGACTTGAGGACATAGGGAGGGGGAAGGGTAAACTGTGACAAAGTGAGAGAGAGGCATGGACATATATACACTACCAAACGTAAGGTAGATAAGTGGGAAGCAGCCGCATAGCACAGGGAGATCAGCTCGGTGCTTTGTGACCGCCTGGATGGGTGGGATAGGGAGGGTGGGAGGGAGGGAGACGCAAGCGGGAAGAGATATGGGAACATATGTATATATATAACTGATTCATTTTGTTGTGAAGCTGAAACTAACATACCATTGTAAAGCAATTATACTCCAATAAAGATGTTAAAATGAAAAAAAAAAGAAAGAGGAAATTGGCTCAGTGGAAATTCACCTCGACCCTGTAGAAGTAGTTCACAGCTCATGCCCTATTCTGCTGATGACTCAGTCGTGGTATCTTAGTAAAGGAAAGGTGAGGCCTTTGCAATATCTGCTGGAGAAAGTATTGATCATAGAGTAAATCAGGAGCGACTCAGTCCATACACTGAAAGCATTAAGCAGACATTACAACAATTTTAGCCACAGAACATGTAGTACGAGTCTTTCAGACAAATTCCTTTACCAGCTGGCATCCCGAACTGTGACTTTCCTCTGACTTTGCTATCAACTTCAGCTATATCTTCAATGGTAAAGAAGTAGGAAATGATGCAATAACTTAGGAAAACCTGATCAATAAATAACCTAGGAAATTACAACTGCATAGCCTTCCTTCCAGAGTTTTCTGTAATATCAACAACAATGGGAAAAACACACACCTGAAATATGGGCCATGACAAAGATCTAGGTTAATATAGCTATTCCCTTGATTAGCTGAGTTACTTCAAGTTAATCAGTTAAATTCTAGGTCTCCTTATCTATACAAGTAATAAAACACTTCATTCAGCTGTTAGGATGCCAAAAACAGATGTCACACGGGCAAGCCCTTTGTATGTTATAAAATGCTATAGAAATGTGGCACATTATTCCTGCTCATCATTTTACTCCATCCTCCCAGCAGCTCTGTAAGGCAGCTAGGGTGGAAATCACAGACAAGCCTAGCAGCATTTAGCCACACAGCTGTGTTAGACCCAGTCACCAACCCAAGGCAACAAAGACATGAAGAGTGCCACAGACATTCCCGTGATACGGAAACTCTCAGTCATGGCAGCATAGACTCAGACTCATGTAATTACCATACTATGACAGGGCCAGCTGGACACAGGGACATGGCAAATGTTTCTGAAAATTAACACAGCACTGCATTCACAATATCACAGACAAGAGACAGAAATACACATATATACTTGATGTACAAGTGAGGGAACTGAGGTTAGATAATTTAGATGATTCACCTAAGTCCATCATAAATGATAGATCCAGGATGTGAGAAAAGGAGTTCTGCTCCAATGAACTGAACATTTATTGCATCACTAGCCTAATTTCAGAAAGGAAGTATCATATATACCAATACCAACCACTGTTCTCATGTATTATGCGAATCAGTTATGCCTTTGTTGACCAAATTTTACGGTATAAGCTTCTTGCCATACTCTATCCTCTTTCTAAAATACTTTGGCCAGAAAAGAGTCTGATGATCATGAAACTGAGGGTAACCATCAGTTAGCTCCATTAAATTACAACTTGCTTGATAAATAATGAACCATAACCTGCCTTCACTGGTCAAGTTTGCTCTGATTGTTTTTACAAAAATATGCATGTCTTCCAAGTGTCACAAACCTGGTTCAATAACAATCGCAGAATTTCAGAACTAAGAGATGATCTTTATAATTCCCTTATATTAGAGAAGAATTCAGAGGAGTTAATTGACTTCCCCTAGGTTGCACAGCTGATCTGTGACAGAGCTAGACCAGATCTAGGTCTTGGATGCATCGTCCTAGACTCCTTTCACTCCCTCTTCTCAGCTGTGCACCATCTTTAGAATCTCAGCTGATGTGCCAATGGGAGGGCCATGTCCTTGGTGGGCATGACCGGGAAGGTATGCCTCTACAGCATAGCATGCACAGTGAATGATAGGTGGAAACAAAAGAACATTATTTAGACCCTGAGGACATAAGTGTCCATTGTGAAGTACTGGTTTGGCTTTTCTGTAATAATAAGAGAAGAAATAAAAAGAGCCAAGAGGAAAAAAACCATCTTGTTGCCAAGCTAATAACTCACATCATTAGACATTTAAATGATTAATGCAATATTTAAAAGAGCAGTTGTAGCCTTGCATGAGATGATCTATTGGCTAAATAGGCTCCAAGACATTTTGAAGAAGCAAAGAGAAGTAATTATCATGCAAGAGGTTTTTAATGGGGACCCAAAAGGCAGCAGCCAGAAAGAAAAGCAGCGTTAGCAACCTCAGTGCCTGTAACCGCAGCAAGATAGACCAGGAGCTTTTATTTTCTCCTCTTCTGTCCTGATATCCAAACTCATTTCCCTAGATTCACTTCAGATTTTAGGGGTATCCCCTGAAAGCAGTTTTTGTGGGTCCAACCCAGCTGAGCCACATTAGGACACTCATGTTTAAGAGAAGAGCTTCCATTTCCAGTTGGTCTCTGACTTAGAGTTGCATGCACTGTGCTGTATACCTGGGCAAAGTCCAACTGGCTACCTTTCCTTTCATCAAAGAGAAAGGCTAGCATGTGGCCAAAAAAGAAAGCAATATTTATCATTAGAATACAGGATTAGAGCTCAAAGAAGATGATTATCCTCAAGCCTGATGCTTTTTAGTGAGGAGCATAGAGGAGAGAAAGGTGAGCTGAGCTTCTGCCATGAGGGTGACCGTGTGTGTGCAAAAGGCAGTTAGGAAAAAGAAATTACCACTTTTGTGGATAAGGTGTTTGTTATTTATAGCATTCTAGAACTTTCAACCAAAATGAAGCCAAATTCTGCATTTCAGGAAATTAAGGACCAGGGAAGAGAAATAACTTTCCCAGATTCTGGGTTGTTAGTAGCTGGCTATGGGAACCCAGGTGTCCTGCCTCCTAGCCTAGGGCTTTTCTATAACTCCACAAAAAGATTTGTAAGTTATTAAGGGAAGATACCTTGTCCTTCCTCCCTCTTTCCTTCCTCCCCTTCCCCTTTCCTCCTTATCTTCTATTTATTCAGCATTTATTGAGAACTTACTGTGTGCTGGGCATTGTTCTAAGTCCCTGAGCCACTGCTTGATGCAAAGTTCCTTCCTTCCTTCCTTCCTTCCCTCCTTCCTCTCTCTCTCTCTTTCTTTCTCTTTCCCTAGTATGTGATAACTACCCATAAATTTTTTTGATGTGAAATAACTATTTTGTTGTGGCATTAATTTGAAATTTCATGATTACTAATATATTTGTCATTTTCCATGCTTTATTGGTCATTCTGAATTTCTTTTCTGTGAACACTTTGTGCATATCTCTTGTCATTTTTTTCTATTGATTCCTATGTCTTTTTTTAAATTGAAGTGTAGTTAATTCACAATGCTGTGATATTTCAGGTGTATAGCAAAGTGATTCAGTTATACATACATACATATATATATATATACACATAATGTATATACATTCTTTTTCAGATTATTTTCCATTATAGGTTATTACAAGATATTGAGTATAGTTCCCTGTGCTATACAGTAGGTCCTTGTTGTTTATCTATTTATATATAGTGTATATATGTTAATCCCAAACTCCTAATTTATCTCCTCCACCCCCTTTCCCCTTTGGTAACCGTGAGTTTGTTTTCTGTGTCTGTGAATCTATTTCTGTTTTGTAGATAAGTTCATTTGTATCATTTTTATAAATTTCACATATAAGTGATATATGATATTTGTCTTTCTCTGTCTAGCTTACTTCACTTAGTACGATAATCTCTAAGTCCATCCATGTTGCTACAAATTACCCATAAATGTTGAATGAAAAAATAAGGTTTATATACAAGAATGAAAACATTTGTTATTTTTTTTTGAATTAACCAATGAAATTTTGACCAGGCCAAGTTAAATTCTACTGGACAATAAACTGCATTAAATTAAATTGCCATAGGTAATTTACATTTAGAATAATATAGAAACACTATCAGTTTTAAAGAATTTGATACATTTAGAGGAAATAAGTTACTTTTCAAAAAGTTTTTGAAGGTGTAGTGTCACATCTTGGTAAAGTATGGAGGTTTCTAATAGGACTTAAAGGGGGAATTAGTTAAACCAGCCAGTTAACAATTTAGAAATAATTTTAATCTATGACAAGAGTTGATGCTTCCTGCATTTATCCTGTAGCTCCACAGTACTGAGAATGTTAACAGGGAACAAGGTAAAGTATCTGCTTTAAATTTCAGGACAAATGACTCATGGAGATCAACTCATAATTTGAATTAGGGCAATATTATCTCTGCCAGCATTCACAGCCAAGGTGAATGACTTTGGATTGGAAATGTCTCCCCCAAAGATGTGATATAAACCCAAGATATGGCTGCCAGCGCTATTTTCATATTTCAGATTAATATGATCTTGGCATTTTCAAAACAGTAATGATATTTGATTCTTCTAGTTAACTAATCCCCTGTATTCTCTTTACTGCCTGCCAATGCCATCACACTCTGCTCTTTCATTTTTTGTCTTGAGTTAGAAAGTTTTTTCCCTTCTCATCAGGGGCACATTTCTCAGTACTAATTTTAACTTTGCTGAAAAACCAAGTGATGGAATGAAAAAGCAAAGTACTTCCTCACTGAACCAGGCTTGATGTAAATTATTTAGTTAAAGCTATTTAATTTGGAAAAATGACCCAGATAAAAATTGGCAAAGAGAACAGGTCCAAAAATAAATACTCTAAGTTGTATATGGATTTCCCCCCCACCTATTGACAGTATTGATTTATTATAGTTGAGATTTCCTGACACTTTGTGCTTTTTAAAACAATTCTGTACATGTTTAGATTTTAAAATTGTTTTCATATTTTGTTGCTAATTCATTTTCTAGGAATTGTGCCTACTCTGCATTCTTTCCTAAAAGGTGGAAACAACCTAAATGCACAGCAATAAGGAATTGGTTGAACAAAATCATGGCGTGCCTCCATAATGGAATACTATTTGGTCATTAAAAAGTGTGTTTCAGAAATATATATCTTGACATGAAATACACATGAGTTGTTGTTAGGCTTAAAAATCAGGTTAAAAAGTAGATTTTATCATATGAATCTATTGAGAATAATATATAATACAAGTATAATATATGTAAAACGTAACATATAACGTAGAAAGGATTCTAAAATATTCTATATTTGTCCAAACCCACAGAATGTACAACACCAAGAGTGAACTGTAATGTAAACTATGGACTTGGGTGACTATATGTTAATGTACAATAGGTTTATCAATTGTGACAAATATACCACTCTGGTGGGGAATGTGGAAAATGGGGGAAGCTGTGCATGAGTGGGACGGGGGTAAATGAGAAACCTATATCCCTTCCTATTGGTATCCTGTTCATCGTATTATGGGAGCGGATAACTTGTTTCTTGAGTTTTACAGGCTCAGAGATGAAGGGAAATTGTGGCCCTAAATGGATAGTACCCATAGCTTTACCCATATCTGATTTAATAAGCAAACTGCTTTGCTCAGTTCCTGCCTCACAGCAAGTGCTCAGTAATCTTACCTGCTATTGGTATTGCTCTTGTTGTGAAATCACATTGGACTGTAAGAGGGTCTTGGTTCAGCTCTAATGTCTGCACCAAGATGGAGTAATGGTTCCATGCTATGTTTGTCCCTGGCACATTGGTTGTTATATAGAACATGGAAGTTGCTTTGGGTGAATTGGGCAGAGCCATTAACCCTTATACCTATTTTACCCATGAATTTACATAATAACAGAGGAGAGTGTGCAAGCAGCGTGATAAGTATCTTAACCCCATTCCACTGAAGTTTACAGTTACTAAAATATACCTGAAGATCCAGGATAGTTCTGACTCAGAGCTCAGTGGCAAGAGAGCATAATGGAGGGCCCCAGAAGATAATTCACATCTATGGTAAGAGAAGCCTGGGCAGCTGGATCAGCCTCTATACCTGTGCAAGACACTCTGGGCTGCTGGGCGAGAAAATGCAAATGGGAGCAAATGGCCTGGTCAAGGCACATCTCGTGGACAGGCAGTTAGCAGACAGGGGAATCAAACTTTGGTCTTTGATGGTAGCAGTAGTAGCAGTAGCAGTGTTAGCAAGTTTTGGAGCAAATAACATTTGGGTGAATAGTTGTGGAATCCTCTGGTCTTAGGAAGGTGCATCTGATTCGACCTTTATTAGTAATGAAGTATGAGAAGTCACAAAACCCAAATCTTTGCACATGAGTAAGGACCTCCTGGTAGTGCTGGATTTTGCAGGTGATTGAGAGCCCCAGGGAACCCTCAGGCTTCCCTGCCACGTTGGAGAGAAATGCACTCTGGGGTTGTTATTGTAGAGTGATATTGTTTATTCCCCAAACTACTATGGTTGAACATTACAATTTCTCTCTCATCATCGTCATCTCTTGACCATTACCATCATCGTTGTCCTCATAATTGATTTGTGAGAAGACCAAATTCACGTTAATTTACTGAGACATTATTGCTTATTGACATTTTAAAGACTTTAAACAGTGAAGACAATAATGTAATATCTTTTTTAAAAATAAATTTATTTTATTTACTTTTGGCTGTGTTGGGTCTTCGTTGCTGCACGCGGGCTTTCTCTAGTTGCGGCCAGCGGGGGCTACTCTTCATTGCGGTGCGTGGGCTTCTCTTGCCGTGAAGCACAGGCTCTAGGAGCGTGGGCTTCAGTAGTTGTGGCATGAAGGCTCAGTAGTTGTGGCTCGCGGACTCTAGAGTGCAGGCTCAGTAGTTGTGGCGCACGGGCTTAGTTGCTCTGCGGCACGTGAGATCTTCCCGGACCATGGATCGAATCTTTGTCCCCTGCATTGGCAGGCAGATTCTTAACCACTGAGCCACCAGGGAAGTCCCTGTAATATCTTATTATAATAAATTCGTCCTTTATTTATGTTGCTCCGTGTAATATTGCATATCCCTGTTCTAAAGTTATTTCCCTATGTCGTACCAGAAGGACTGCAGACTCTATTATCATAATTCCTTTATTTCCCTTCGGGATCATAGCTTCAGGTCACGGTCACTCACTCTCCTTCTCACCTGGTGTTCTTCCTGGGAGGCTAGTCTTTGTTTTACACTGAATGACAGGAGGCACCAACTATGTACCGTCCACAGCAATAGAGGCTACCACAACTGTTTGGTATTCAGTATTATATTCCTTTCTCTTCCGTCACATCAGCAATCACTGATATTTCCTACAATCATTTATTTCTGGCTGCAGTCTATAGTAAATTTATCCAATGATGAAATAATGAACCTTTCTGTCTCTGTTAGTTTTTCCGAGGTTTTAAGCCTATTTCTTTCATTGCACTGTGATCCTGGGTTGAGACTAAGTTTCCAAGTTTATTTCTCAGGCACCCATGTTATGTGTTGGAGACTATTTGAACAAAGAACTACAGAAGGAGGCCTTTGTGGGAGATTTTGTGAGCTTATATCAGTTCTTCTGAATTTGGTTTGACATCCTTCTCACTGTGCTCTGAAGTAAAGTGATGGTGCCTTGCACACAGTTGAAGAGGGCACCTTGGAAAAGTGGGAGAATAAGCCCCCAGAGAGCCACTGGATATATGCCTTGCTTCAGATGAGAGAGATGGTGATAAGAGCTGAGAAATTATAACAACAATATTGATGGTGTAATAGAAACTAGTCTTGAATTTATTGAGTGATTTCTAAGTACTTTACATGTACGATTACCTTCCATTAACCCTGTAAATAAGTACTAGTATGAATCCCGTTTTGCAGATAAGGAGATTAAAGCCCAGGGAAGTTATGGAACTTGCTCCAGGTCACCCAGCGAGCAACGCAAGCAGGATTCCAATCCAGCCAGGCTGATCTGCGGTCTGTTCTCTTAGCCACTGTGTACACAGCTTCCTTTTGCTTGCTAGGACTGCGTCACACCTACTGATGACAACTCATTCTGTTTGTGAGATGGCCACAAAAGTTGGGTCATTTGGAGTTGCAGAGAGTTCTAGCCTTGCAATTTGTGAAGAATCTGGAGACACAAACAAGAGTGGAGGCCTTGAGGTGTGCAGGACACAAGGGAATGGGGACACCAGGGCCAAGTGGTAGCGAGTCCACAGCAAGCAACCTAAGCTAGATCAAGAACTGTTCCTAATACTCAGAGAGAGAGAAGAAATTTGGAGGTTTTTTTTACTAACTGCTCATGTCCTCTGTGTGAGGAGGGTGACATACAGCTTCCAACAGGATTAAAACAAGGATTATCTATATTCTGATGGGAGTGAGAGGACCATGACTGGGTGGAAGATCCCAAACCCTTATCATCTGATAAAATTTTCGGACCCCTGCCCAGAAATAGGTACGCGTGGTCATACCAATTTCGCACCCAAGTCCGGGTGGTTTAGGCCACAGAGATTAAAATATAAAATTCTGACTTTAACACTGGGCTTATGCTAAACAAGAATATCTGTGTCTCTGAATCTTCGGTGTTGCAGGGCAGCACTTCTTAAGGAAGAAAAGAGGCATTGTTCTTGCCTTTGCACAGGTACCACAGTGCCATCTGTGGCAGGAAGAATTCTGATGACCCACCAAGGTTCCTGGCACTGATATGCACACCCCTTCTCCCGGCTATTCAGTCCAACACCAATCTAAGGACTGTTGTGAAGGAAGTTTGCAGATGTAATTAAGGTCATAAAACAATTGATTTTAAAATAGGGAGATTATCTGCGTGGGTCTGATTTAATCACATCGAACCTTTGCAAAAAGTTCCCTCCAGCTGCTCAGAGAAGAGGAAGTCAGACTCCGAAAGTGTGAGAAGCTTTTGAAGCTTCACTGCTGCTTTGACGATGGAGGAGACCACATGGCAAGGAATGTGGGTGGCCTTTAGGGGCTGAGAGTAGCCTGTGGCTGATGCCAACAAGGAAACAGAGACCTCAGTCCTACAGCTGCAAGGAGATGAATTCTGCCAACATCAAGAATGAGCCTGGAAGCAGATTTTTCCTTGGAAGCAGATTTTTCTCCAGATGAGAAGCCAGCCCTGCCAACACCGTCATTTCACAGCTTTGTGCTGCCCTGAATGAAGATCTCATCATGCCGGACAAGACTTCTGATCTATGGTATTATGAGCTAATGAATAGACATTGTTTTAAGCTGCTTCGTTTAGTAATTTGTTACGCGGCAATAGAAAACTAGTACACCATCTCCCCAAGCTGTTCAAGGGCGCTCCAGAGAGGACAAAATGTTCCCATTGCAGCAAATACCGAAGAGGGAAGATGAATTCTCTCTTTGCCTTGTGCACAGGAATGCACCTTTAGAAGTATTTTTCTTCCCTAAGATTGGAGAGCTAGGTTTCAAACAGATGGTTTGAACCCACCAGCTCTACACAAAGAGTCTTACTGTGAGGACCCTTGGAATTTAAAATGTAATATATGAGCACTGATTTTATCTATTTCCCTCCTTTTTAAAAATTGGATATGGTAAAGCTAAATTTTCACTTTAACAATGTACTCCAGCTTCTAACTCCTTAAGGAGTTAATGCCCCTCCTGAAGTGTCTCACAGTCTTTTAACTTCTCCATTCAGGAGCTTTCATTCTTACTGGCATTTGGGATGCATCCTACCTCCCCCGCCCCTCCCCCACCTTTCCTTAGACTCTCTATCAAAGGAAGCAGTGAACTTCCTTTCCACTCCAGTCACATTTCACAGACTCTGTCATAGAGACCAGCAGCTGGCATGACCACAGCCCACAAAGTCATTCAGAGTGGCAGGGTGGGGGGCCACTTTTCACAATAGATGGAAAAGCTCTTCTCTCTTGGTGGAGAAATTTTACGAGAGATTCTACCCTCTACCCCAATTTTTTTCCATATCAAATTTAGTAAAATTAGAATCAATACATAACTTAATTAAAACAATAGATTGATCATGTGATCTGGAGATGGTGACACCGATTTCTGCAAGGTGCCTGAGATGCAAGCAGGTAGGTTGCACAGAAACGCTAAGCCCTTAATCAATACAATGAACTATTTCCAGACTCACCAGCCTGATAAATCAAGCGATCAATTGCTCTGTAATATAGGTCTGGTACAAGCAGGATTAAAGATATTTTTTTTTTAAAAGTCCTACCTCTTGATTAACTATTGCTGGAAGTTCTTAGAATTAATCCTTCTCCCTTTACTCTCAGTCAAATACCCCCAACTTTTTTTTTTTTTTTTTTTTGCGGTACGCGGGCCTCTCACTGTTGTGGCCTCTCCCGTTGCGGAGCACAGGCTCCGGACGCGCAGGCTCAGCGGCCATGGCTCACGGGCCCAGCCACTCCGCGGCATGTGGGATCTTCCCGGACCGGGGCATGAACCCATGTCCCCTGCATCAGCAGGTGGACTCTCAACCACTGCGCCACCAGGGAAGCCCACCCCCAACTACTGAATCCCCCGATCACATTCCACAGGGGCAAGAGAGCTTCCAAGTATAAAAAGGAAAATTACCTGCCCCCTGCAAAGACAAAAAGTAAAGCCACCTCTCTTGCTAATTCCATTCCTAACAGTCCCAAGCTGCTGCTCATACAGAAAATGATGTTGTTCTAAAAGCAATAATGAATTTGAAAATATCTCACGCTCCAGAAATCTGCTTCCAAAATTATTACAAAATTCTGCATTCTACAAACAAAGGCCCATTAATCCCCCTATTGACTTGCTTCCTGCTGCACTTCTCTGGAGCTGTTTTAAGTGCACAACAGAGCACTGAAATCTTTTATATAAATAAATAAAGGAGAGCTGGGTACCAAGTAGTGTCAAAGATCTTTACTATTTGGCAGTGCTAAATGCCTACCACACCTTGGTTAGCCACTGAAAAATCACTCGATATACTTGCTAGAAATGTCTCCAGTTGCCTTAGAAAAAAAAGACCCAGACACAAAAGCACTCGATGTCCAGCCCCATCATGAAAGCAGAGAGTCTGCAGATGAGAGATGCTTGTAAGGCTATCTGAGAAAGTCTGTAGAAAAAGTTCAGAAATAAGGAAAATGTTTTGAGAGGAAGGGAATGTAGAGCTAAATAGACCCAAAGATACTGCTTCACAGAGAAAGCAGAAATCTAGGTCCTTGTTTATTCCTTCATTCAACGTACAAGTCAAAAACTTGTTATTTACCAGGCACGGCACTAGGGCAAAGGTTACAAGATGAATAAGACACAGCCCTCGGAACTTATGCACTGGAATGTTAGAGAAAAACTGGGTTGGGGTGGGTAAGAGAAGTAAAATGGAAAAGAACCTAAAGGAGAATTTGGGTCCGGCCAAGGGAACACTGGGTGTCATTTTGCACAGGTCTCACTGTGGGACAAATTTTAAAAGTTGTACAGTATATAGAAAAAATGAAACACAAAACACCACGTTTGGTACCACTTAATTGGGATCTTTTTGCCCCAGATGAGTACATAGGAAGTTGATGGATGGAGCCTGCTGGTGAGAAAAGGCCAGGCTGGGCTGGGCACAGGCAAGATGGTGAGAAGGGCAAATAGGTGATGCCATGAGCTTTCCTACAGCTTCTACGTCTCCATGGAGATAAAAAATTTTGTCAAGATCTGATTCTTTGGTTCTCATACACTGGGCTCTGACAGCTCAGCCATGGATGGCTGCCACTAAACGAAATCACTTTAAGTATCCACTCAGACCACTTATGCAATCAGGTTGAATCTATTTCTTCAATGAAGAGAAGGCGTCTAGGTACACTGACAGCTCTTGAACCCTGATAGCACACTTATCACAGAGATTCCCCAGAAGCTTGCTCTGAGCAACACTTCACATTTGCCATTTGATTAACTGAAGGCAAATGGCAGAGATTTCTCCTTAACTGGGTTGATTTAAGAGCTATTGGCTAATTTTGGTTGGATTCTTCAGTAGGAGAGGGAAGAGGAGAGGAAAGAAAGGGACTGGAAGCAAGAGGAAGAGAGAGGAAATGTAAGGATGGAGAACAAAGAGAGACCACTTGGTAGCAAATTTATCTCGTTTATTTTAATACATGATTATTAGGCCCTCAAGCTTGAGATTACTTTGATTTGGTTTTATATCATCCTCATGCCATCCTGACTCCAAATAAGAGATTTTATTCAACAGTTGAAAGGATTTTTTCTTAAAATCAGTTTCTCTGATAAACTCCGGGCAAATCTCAACAGGCTACCTCATATGTACAATCCTAGATGTGGTTTGGTTTAGTGGCATGACTTAAAGGAGTCATGAAACTTTCATCTAGTTTTAGCAGTAATAAATTAATTGTGAGACCTTGTTTGGGAAGCTCCTTTACCTGTCGGAGCCTCAGTTTCCTAGGAGGCCTGGCTTGGACGATGGCTCACAGCTCTACAACTGTATGATGTCCGTTTCCGGGCAACCGAGCACTCCTGATATCCTTCGTCTTTTATATCAATTATGAATCTTTGTTTTGGTACAGTAATTCTTGCAGGTCCTAACAGCATATTTTGTTGCCACAATACAACACTGGAAAAACACCATAATTCTAGGGAGATTTAGCGTATTTATTTATCATGAAGCTAATTTTGTGTTATTATCTGGTTTAGGCCTGTAAGTTTTATTTGGCCAAAATGAATTTAGGAGGTGGTGGGAAAATAATTTTCCTACTGTTTGCACAGGTATCCTTTGATATGACCCATCAATCTCCCTTGAACTGAGGCCTGCTTTGTTTAAAATTTGCACCACTTGTAGTCTAAGATTCTAAACCTCCAAACAGAAGCAGAGACGGAAAGCATGCTCAGGCAAAGGACTTGAGCAGGACTGGGAGGAACAGCACGCTAAGGACAAATTCAAACGTAAGCATTCGGAGGATTAGTATCCCAAGGAAAAGCTTTTTCATCTTCTCCATTTTTGACTAATCAAAATAAATCTTTAAAATTACACTGTGGCTGAGAATTCATCTTTCACCCCTTTGGAGAAAAGCAGAAAGAAACATCAAAAGCATCCAGAGGCAGATCTATAGCTACAGTGACAGATATGAATGGGTAGCACACAGGATCCTTCAGGGTGGATTCCAGGAACTGAGTACAGGTCAGGAAGATCCTGAACGTGCAATTAATTATTTAGAAAGTGCTTTCCTCGCCGCTAAGTAAACACATAATAGTCACTGCAAAGGGAATTTGTTTGAATTCTCAGCCCTGAAGCGAAGCAGTCAGGCAGGGCTGCTGCATGCATTTCTAACTGCAAAATGAAGAGGTTCCTATGAGAGGTATCCCTGATTTGCAGCATGACTCTGCTCTCAGGATCTTAGCCTAAGGAAGCAGAAGATGGTGGGGTCTTTGGGAAAAATGGTGATTAAAAAGAACTGATTAGCAACCCTAAGTGAAAGGAAAAAGGGAGATGTAAATATTACACATTCACTGAAATTTCTCACCCTTTCGCAAAGGAGAGTCGTTATTAAGGTGAGTGGTGTTGGGCATTTGAGGATGCTCACCCCGAGAGGGTACTAAGTTGCAAAAGGGAGCCAGGCTTGTCGAAAGGTGATGATGGAGACTTGCTGAGCCTGGTGGCCATTTGGGTAACAACGAAAATAATAGGACAGTCATGGAGGATATGCTAGGTCAATACAATGAACAGTAGCAGGGAGGGAGCCATGTGGTCACATGACTGAATGTCTCTACAATATATACACTTACGACTATACTAAAAGACAGTGTGATGGAGGGATGAGAAGAGAACAAATGAAGTGCTAATGGAGCACAGAAGTGAAAAATGTGATCTTACTTTGGGAGAACCAAGAGAAACATCCTGAAGGAGAACCTGGGAAGAAGAGGGGAAGGACTTGGTAGGCAGAGGTGGGGGCAATCCTTTCCAGGCTGAAGGTACCATAGGAGCAAAGGCTCTAAGGTAGCAAGTAATAGGGAGTGATTTGGTGCAGCTGAAACACAGCACGTGAGAGGGGAAAGATAATAGGAGACTAAGTGGGAAAGGGTATTTGGGGCCAGATTGTTAACAGTTTTAGACATGTTTTTGAGCTTTATTCTGACAGCAACAGAAGGAGAGGGACACAGTTAGAATCGAAGGACATGGGGAGACCAAGAACTGCTATGAGGCAACAGTGTAGGTGAGAGTTAATGTTGACCACAATAGAGGGAGTTCAGCGAAAGAGATGGGGGTGAGAAACATCATGGAACCAGAGTGTACTGGATTTGATGGCTCATCCCATATGCGGAGTAGAGGACAGGAATGAGTAGTTAAGGGGTAGTTTTAAGCCTGGGTGAGTGGATGCACAGCCATGCCATGAGCAGAGGTAGAGAACACAGAGAAAGAAGGAGGATGGCGGGGGATAAAAGGCCTGAGGATAGAGAGTTCCATATGGGGTGGGCTATGATACGAGAACAGGGAAACATGCCCAAGAAACTGTCCTGGTTACCTAAGTGCAGACCTAGAAGCCGTCCCAGAAGACTGACCTGGAGACAGAATTGGAGGCATCCCTCATACAGGTGATAGTCGAAGTCAAGATTAAAACAACAAGGACAGGTTAACCAAGGGAGAAGGGAAGAGGAATGTGGACGACATTCTGGGAGATGAAAGGGAGCAGAGAGTGGAAGGCGTACGTGCAGAAGGACAGGGACGAGGGAGTGGGAGAGGACAAAGAACCAAAGATCCAGCCTTCTGAAAGCAGAGGGAAGGGGACAGTTTCAAGGATGGCTGCTGATGTTCACCAGGGCTCAAAGGCTGCTGGGAAGCCAAGGGGACAGAACTGAGGTCCTGAAGCGGCATCAGTGATCTCCAAAAGAGTGGTGTCCATCATGGGGCAAGAGGGTGAAGAGTGGGTTAGGAGTTTAGACGTGGAAACAGCACGTTATAATTAAATTATAAAGCTCTCTTCCTTATTTACAGAGAAAATAGGTTGGGCATTGAAATGCCATGGTGATAGACAAGGGCTTGAAAAAGGTAAACATTTATTCAATAGGGTACTTTTTTGTATTGTTATTTCAAACCTGGAAATCCACTTACTCTCATGTAGTCTAAAGTAAACTGAACCAATAAACAAAACATTAATTTAGCTAAACATGTGTTCGTGCCTCATTCAGCCCACAGCGTAGAACCAAATCCCCCTACAGAGGTGCAGCATGTCCACGGCTCACATTTGCTGAATTTTCTGTGTTACCTTTAGAAACTACGGTAATAATTAAAATGAATATTCCACAAATATTACTTGAGTCCTTACTACCTTCCTGGATTGTAGTGGGGACCAAACTGTTCCTCTCTGCTTTTGCTGAAATCACATTTTCCCCACAGGTACGGTGTGAGTGCCACAACTTTAAATATTCAGAACCGATATTCAAACACAATCCTGCAGGGTTGAGGTGGGAAGGGGCAGGTACCCACCGTGAGGTCTGAAGGTCTGAGTTTAGGTTCTAGCTCTGCTCCTGACCTGTTGATGACTTTGGGTTAGCTATCCAATATCCTTTTCTTTGTCTGCTAATTGAACTCTTTAGTACCTGCCAGGCACCTTATGAAATTTCACTTAACTCTCCCAGCAAACCTGGAGAGGAAGGCAACAACCTTCATTTCACAAATGGAAACCTACATTAAATTTGATCTAGATCCAAATAAAATATATGGGATTATATTTCTCTCTGGTTCCCTACCTGAAACTATACTCCCTTCCCAACATTTCTGATATCTTTTTCCTGCAATATTTTTCTATCTAGTTTTATCAGCATATATTTACTTATCTTGTTTATAGTCTGTCTTCTCCACTAGACTGAAAGCTCTCATAGGGAAGGAACTTTTGTGGTTTTGTGTATGCTGTATCCTCAGTATGTAAAACATATAACAGGTGCTTGATGAATATTTGTTTAATGAAAAACTGCACTGAACATATGAATACACTTACATCGGTATGTAACTGATGCAAATGTGTGTATTTGAATAGATACATAGATGTGTGTTATAGTGTTCACATAAAATAAGACTAGGTTGTCAAGTTTATTTTGTTTGATTTCTTGCAAAGTGCAGAACTGAAAATTTAAAAATGGAACCACCAATATTCTGATATGTCCCATTTGAACTCTTCCATGGCTGTACTGCTTTGTCAACAATCTGGGAAATTCCTTCCTTATTATTTTCCTCCTCAGTCCATGGAGGGTTGATATTTGGGAAGCTTGGATCTTTCTTCCAGCCCTGTTGCTCGGTTTAACTCTCTGGCTGCCCACCAGCTGGTTCCTGCCTTTCCCCCTAGACAATCTCTCTATCATCCTTAATGAGTTCAGTGCCTTTTGTCGTGAGATCATTCTATGATCTGAGAAGCCAAAATAATCCCATTTGAGCCTTTGAAAATTATAAACCTTTAAAACTGGATGATATTTGTAGAGCATTTAGTCCAAGTGAAAGAAGGGGAGAAGAGAGAGGAGGAGGCCAAAGACATTTTATGGAGGAGGAGACTCAAACCCAATGGGCTAGGTAGCTTGTTCATAGCACAAGTGAATGTGGAGTAGAGACCAGAATCATTCCTCGGACTTACACTCCTGAGTGTGATATCACTGGTTCGCAATCTGCTGTCTAAGAGCATAGCCTGGGAGCTTTGACAAAATAAGGGTGACCCCACATTCATGTATTATGAATTAATTGGTCTGCAGTGGGATCTGGGCATTCGTATGTTTTAAAAGCCAGATGTGCATCCAGGGTTGAGAATCACTGAATCATATCCTGCCCCTTCTCAGTACGTTACCTAGATATAGCCATGTCTGGCCTTTCAGAGTAGTACAGTCAACTTGTTTATCTACACAGTTGTGAGAAAAGGCAAATTCTTAATCTAATGTCTATGGATTATAGTTATATTTTCCAAAGTATGATTGGTTCATGCTGATTATACAGACCAGGAGAAATGCTGGATTTATTGTTAATTGGAGGAGTGCTTGGTTGTTACTCCCATGGCTACTGGGCTGTAATTTCTCTTCTCTTGGAGATTTCTGGAGAGAAATATGATAGAAGAAAAAAGGTGAGAAAAACTAAACAAGATCAGGGTGGCAACTGGGTATTTGTAGGACGCTGGTATGGAGGGGCAGTAATATTTGGAAAAAGAAGTTAGGAAAAGCTCCATTGGAATATATTGTAAGGGTTCTTACCTACCTTTCTCCTCCAAAGCAGATAACGTTTTACAGCTACCTGAGTGTAATAACTGTGGAACAGAAAGAGACAGCCTCCCAGCACAGTAAAGGAGAGGTCTGAAATCAACATTAATAGGAATATCAGACAAACTGGACAGTAGGAAGAATTTGGACCAGAATCAGGAAGCAGCACCCATCAACAAGGCTTTCAGATCAAGACCCAGATGAAGAGAAAGGATGTTGAAATCCTGAGCTTCCCCAACAATTCTGTGTTTGCATGTAGTCTATAGAAACTAGTTAGCATTTCCCTTAATTAACGCAGTAAATACAATTTCTAAGTCTGCTGAATTAACCTGATTTTGTTGTATCCTGGCCTGATCCCTTCAGCGTATCTAGCTTTTCACTCAGCTTCCTTCCTTGTCACACTTTCATCTCTTCTCCTGGGAAGTCTATTAAAAATTCCCTAATCTACCTCATTTCTTAAAGCCATGCTGCACTTTCTCATATACCAAACCTTTTGAGGAATGCCCCTCAAAGGCAGAAGCTGAACAATTGGGCAGTACAGGATGCCAGTAGCAATTTAAGACAATGCTAATAAGGGACCCACTGTAAAATGGATTCAGATATGATAGGGAAGTATTTGGGGTTAAATTCAAGAGTCTTTCTATTCTTCTTGCATAAGTAAGCAGTTTTAAAATTTTTAACATCTTTATTGGAGTATAATTGCTTTACAATGTTGTGTTAGTTTCTGCTGTATAACAAAGTGAATCAGCTATATGTATACATGTATCCCCACATTCCCTCCCTCTTGCATCTCCCTCACACCTCCCCCATCCCACCCCTCTAGGTCCTCACAAAGCATCGAGCTGATCTCCCTGTGCTATGCAGCTGCTTCAACTATTTTACGTTTGGTAGTGTATATACGTCAATGCCACTCTCTCGCTTTGTCCCAGCTTACCCTGCCCCTCCCCGTGTCCTCAAGTCCATTCTCTACGTCTTCGTCTTTATTCCTGTCCTGCCCCTAGGTTCATCAGAACCATTTTTTTTTTTTTTTTAGATTCCATATATATGTGTTAGCACATGGTATTTGTTTTTCTCTTTCTGACTTACTTCACTCTGTATGACAGACTCTAGGTCCATCCACCTCACCACAAATAACCCAATTTCATTTCTTTTTATGGCTAATAGTCCATCGTATATATGTGTCACATCTTCTTTATCCATTCATCTGTCGATGGACACGTAGGTGGTAAGCAGACTTTTGGAAGTTGATTTCCCACTTGTATGTCTCTAGAGTACCGATGAGTACACTAAGCCAGACACGTGTCTTTATCAAATGCCTCTGCCCCCACCAGGGTTATTTATGAGGCTTTCCAAGCTCTCATCTTACTCCCAAGGAACAGCCAAATCCCAGGAGGCTCTGGGCCAATGTGTCACTCTGCCAGCTTGAGGCAGCAAGGGCATCAGTCATCAGAAGGGCATTTTCTGTGAGGTGTGAGTCATCACCCCTCCCTGGATACTGAGCTTTCAATAGTGACAGGTGCTCCCAGAAGCAGCCCTTAGGAAAAGTCAATTTGATGAAACCTGGTAACTGGAGGACTGAGGTGAAAAGGCAAATTTCTTATTATAGGCTGAGAAGCCCACAAAGCAATGTCAGGCTAGAAAAGCTGAAATTTACCTAATTGCTTGTTGTCTTGGGTCTTGAACGCAACCTTCATTGGTCTGTTCTTCCTCCTTCCTGTACCAAAGTGTTGTCTCCACCTTTCACAGCCAGATTCTCAGACAACTGACACAGTGTGCTTTCTCTTTCTCCAGAGCACTGTATCTCATACTCATTTAATTTGACCTCTGTTGCCATTATTCTTTGAAAATTCCACTGTAGGGAATAGGAACCGCTCTTTATGCTGCTTTCAGCCTAGGTCAGTGCTTTGTACATGGTAAGGATTTAATGAATGTTTTAATTTTAACAAATGCATTGGTTATTCATTATGTTATCAGAGGCCACTGCTGACTTCCTAATTAATACATTTTTTTCTTCGCTGACTCTCTAAGAGATGCTATCACCCTGCCTCACATCCTTGAAACTATCTCTGCCTTCACGGGGTATGGAGTAAAGTGACCACTAGATTTCGCAGCCACATGACCTTCGCTGAATCCTCGATCCAGCATTTACAATCTGTGTGTGACTTTGGTGAAGTCACAATCTTTCTAATCTCACTTCTTTCCTCTACAAATCTCTTTCTACCTGACAGAGTTGCGGTGAGGATCAAATGGACTCATAGTAAAGTACTTTGTAAACTAATCAATGCGCGTATATATACATACATGTATACATACATCCATTTCAAATTGAATCGACTCTTTTCTTTTTTTTTTTTTTTTTTTTTTGCAGTACGCGGGCCTCTCACTGTTGTGGCCTCTCCTGTTGCGGAGCACAGGCTCCGGACGCACAGGCCCAGCGGCCATGGCTCACGGGCCCAGCCGCTCCGCGGCATGTGGGATCTTCCCGGACCGGGGCACGAACCCATGTCCCCTGCATCGGCAGGCGGACTCTCAACCACTGCGCCACCAGGGAAGCCCAAATCGACCCTTTCTTACTGTACCTGCCTCACTATGTTGTGGGGAGGATAAAATTAATGATATGTATATATGCAAGTACCTAGCACAGGGGAGGCTTAGATGAGGAGAAGGGCTGGGTCATGCATCCGAGGGGAGAAACACTCCAAGCAGAGGCACAGCTAGTACGATGATGCTACAGAAGGAAAGGGTTTGCATGCACGAGGAAAAACAAACAATGGACTGATGTGGCTCAAGTATAGGGAGCGAGGGCAGGAGTGACGTGTGTCGCATATGGAAAAATAAGCAGGGAACAGGCCACATAGAAATGGTAGAAATTTGATTTTCTTCTAAGTGCAGTGGTTATCTTTTGAAACTTTTGAGTAAGAGAGTGGAATGATCTCATGTAAATTTTTAAAATATCACAATGGCCACTGTGTGGGGAGCAGACAGTAGTGGGGCCGGCACGGAGATGATTTAGGAGGTGTTGCAGGCACCCCACGGCTAACTGATGGGGGCTTCTCTTAGGGAGGCAATCATAGAGATGAAAACAGTGGGCACGTAGGGATATGTTGCTGAGGAAGAGCCAGCAATCAAATATAAGTGCTTTTACTGATATTTAATGCTCCTCATGGTTTGGCTACAACCGTTTACCCTAACTTTAACTTACATTTCACTCCTACAGGCCTGTCGGTGCTGTCCAAGCTGTGGTTCAATTAAGCCCCTTTGTGCATTCCTGCGCCCATGCCTGGTTCACGTCTCCTCATTAAAATGCCCTCTCTATATAAGTAATCTTTAAACGATCTGATTATATGTCCCCATAATATGTGTGTGTTTATTTTATAAACTGTATGCATGTATATTATTAGTTCATATAGTAAATATTAGAAAGCCTAATTTAAAACAAATATAAAAAGTGAACACATATGAAAGTTCTAGTATTTCTCCATCCACTCCAGTAGATGTCCTGTGAACCTCACCCTGCCCCCACTCGAGGTAAGCACATCTCACTCGGTGAACACATCTCTAGGCTGTCAGTTTCTACCAACTTTTTAAGATTTAATTCAAGCTGCTTTTTCCTATGGAATTTTCTTAACCACTCATTCTTTCTCTCTGAAGTCCTATAAACACTTGAATTCTACCACCCTCATTCAATTTAGCATTTATCACTCACCATTTATTGTGCTGTACTCTGTCATGTCCTGTCTTGCGTCACCCGGACTACAGGCTCCTTCAGAGCAGTGACTAATGGCTTAGACTCATTTTAAGTTATGATATTTATTGACTGGAGGAAGACTCTAATAATAAAAAACAAATCTTTTTAGTCGTGGACATCAAGGGTAGTTCATTAATTCAACAAAAATGACCACTGAGTCTCTAATACAGAGCTATCAGCAAGGTCTCCTTTCTCATAAAGCTGGTAGTTGAGAGGGAGGGTGAAAGCAAATAAATAAATAATAAATAAATAAATATTGTAAATAATGGTCCAAGATAATTTAAAATGATGAGTGATTAGTTCTACGGAGAAAACCACGTGGTAGGAATGTTGGTTGGGGTTAACGTGATGAATGGAGACCTCTGAGGATGACCCATTGTATCTCTCTGTCCTATAGGATGGGAAGATTCCAGAGTTAAGCTTAACTGAGGTGAGTTAAAGATGCTTGTCACTGCAGGTATACGGTTTACTTTTCACCATCTAGTTCTATTTACCTCCATGGTCACTGAGATTATAAAAAAACTTTCTTTGTCATAGTGACCAATTCTACTTTTGAAAGGCTAGCCAGTAACTTAAATGTAAGTATAATAAATCAGTCAGGCTAACGCTAGCCACTCTCACAAATGAATTCCAAAATATCAGTGGCTAACCCACAACACAGTCTAATTTCTTGTTTATGTAACAGTTCGATGTGGGTGTTCTTTGTCTGCACGTGACCTTTTGAGATCCAGACTTCCTCCATCTTCTGGCCCCATCCTCCTCTAGGACCTCAGAGTTCTCCACATTTAGCCAGAGGATGGGGAAAGAAAGGATCACATATGGGAAGATTTTGTGTACCTGCAATAAAAGTGGCGATGTGCATATTCTAGCATGAGGCTATGTCTCAGTGCAAAAGTGGCTAGGAAATGTAGCTTCCTGTGGTCCTGGAAGGAGAGGAAAATAATTTTGTGAAAGGCTGGCCAGTTTCTGCCATAGTCAGCTTCTCCAGAGCTCCTCTTTCTAAGGTCTGAAAAATAACCAAATGTACTGACCACCGTAAAGCCAGAAAAAAGCGTAAATGATAAAATGGGCCTGTGACAGTGAATTTATCTCCAATGATTATTTTCTCTCACTTATTTTAGATACTGTTAATATCACACATCCCACTTATCCCCACAAACTGGCCCATTTTCACAAATCTCAACAATGAATCAAGATTCAATCCTGAATTACAAATGTAATGCTTCAATGCAAAACTTCTTGTCACAAGTAGAAATTCACAGCATATACTCCCCAGGTCATTGAATTCAATGCCTCAAAATAACCTGAAGCCACGCCTGTTCTTCCAATAAGGAAATGGTTGGCTACATTAGCTGCTAGAATGACTAACAATAAAACGTGTACATTTATTCAGTCATAAGCTCTTTGCCTTTATGGAGCTACAATCATCTTTGTTGCTCTCTTTACTTGTTACATGTAAAGTACTTTGAAAAGTCGGGTTTGATTACTTTGACTTCTTAAGGCACATAGACCTTTATTCATCATTTCTTTTAACTTGGGTTGGGGGGCAAGTGGCTAGTAGCTTCGGAAGTCTCGATGCTTTGACTTTTTATTTACTTTACTTTTTTGCTCAGAGTCAACATGGCTCTTGTATATTAGGTACAATTTATACTTCCCAAATGCTCTGAAAATAAATGATGATGTGTTGAACTTACTGTTAGCCCTGGACTGAGGGAGAGAGGGAATTATAACACTAATTTTGTTAGGGTTAAATATGAAACTGAGGAAAATTAGGCCAAGTGTACAAACTTGTCCAGTTCTGACTTCTGGGGCTGGGATGAGGATGGTTGGAAGGGCAAGGAGCAAGGAATACACACTGAGGATTGAATTCAGCCGGATGTAAATCAGGGAAGCTGGGGTAGGAAACCAGGTTGTAGCCAGAGAAATGAAGATAAGCGTGAATTCAGAAAAGACGAGAGATGACTGAGAGTGTGGAAGGCATGAGACGGGGATGGAATCTCTCGTAAAGACAGGATGAGGAGAGCACCTGAGAATATATCCTCCCTCCGCTGCTCACCCTTTCTGCACCTCAGCCACTCTAGGCACCCTCATCTGAGCTCCCATAAAACGCTGCGTTCTTTACAAAGCTTCCTCCTCTGCATAGCACAATGCAATGGCCACGGTAAGACTTTCCTCTCTTATCACTTTGTGGCAAGTTCAACAGATGACTATTTTCTATTACTTGTGCACACTTAATGTAATAAAATATTTGTTTATAGCCATTTTACCTAATTTAATCAATTATGCATTAAGGAATCTCTATTCTGTATCTCCTTTGTGTCAAGGGCAGGTGTATAAAAGTGAAGTAATATGGAGATCTTGGCATCAAGGGGCTTATAATCTAATGGGAAACAAAGGCATGGAAATGAACAACTGAAACTTATTTCAACACACACAGACATAGAAAACAAACTTACGATTACCAAAGGGGATGGGGGGGGAGATAAATTAGGAGTTTGAGATTTACATATACACACTACTATATATAAAATAAACAACAAAGACCTACTGTATAGCACAGGGAACTATATTCAATATGTTGCAATAACCTATAATGGAAAAGAATATGAAAAAGAATATATATATGTGTAACTGAAACTAATACAACATTGTAAACTAATTTACTTCAATTAAAAAATGGTTATTAAAAAAAGAAACTTAATTCAACAACTCCAGTTCAAGATATCTAAGAAAATCCATTTGCTTTTTCTCCTGTGATCCTACTGAAAAGGTAGAAAAGAATATAAAAATAAGGATAAACCCATAGTGAAACTAGAAACTGCAAAAGGGCAGAGCCACTGTATACCACTGGGCAATAAAAATAACATTTTTGTCAGCCCTTGGAAAGGGTCATCAGCAGGCCAGGAATGTTAAGGAATTTCTGGAAGACACACAGCAGATGGACTTGGATGGATAGAGGGCTGCCTGTGGCCCATAAAAATGAAAGTGAGCACCATTCACTTTCAAGAATGAAGTTTTCCGACTGATCTCAGGAAAAACCCCTAGATCAGAGATTCAAGACTTGCAAGTAGAAATAAGCCAAGGGATGCTTATGCGGTGATTATTAAAAGCCCTGTGGGACCAACTGCTCCAGTCTTTACTGTTTAGTGGCTGAATCAGCAGTTGCTGCAGTTTAGCGGTGCAGGAACAGTTCTTTAAACAAATGGGGCAATTGATTTACGGGAAAATCCAGCGTGAGTATTGATTGCAGGGGAAGTAGTACAATAAAGCAATGGACACGGAGCTCCTAGGCTCAGGAGGCAAGCTCTCTATTCACGTTCCCCCATTCACAGCAGTCAAATTTTCTTTGATTAGCAACGTCTTCACTGCTGAGGGAGAAAATGGTTGCCCCTTTTGCTGAGATATGGAAGATCTGTCTAAGATATTCAATATTTGTCTAATAATAGTAAAAGAAGTGAAGAAAATGGAGGAGAAATGAGCAAGGAAGATAAGTACAAGTAAAATTTTCTGATATGAATAAAGACTTGACAGGGATGGAGGGAAATTAAAACAAATAGAAAAAGAAACACTCATAGGAACATGTTTATGAAACCTCTGAGCAAAAGTAAAAAGAAAATCCTGTGAGTTAAGTGAGAGAAAAAGTTGCTTACAATAAGCAAGAATCAGACTAATAGCAGAATGCTCAGTTGCCATACAGGATGCTAAAAAAATAACAAGACAGTGTGTACAAAGTTCTGGAGGAAAATGGTTTTGAACTGAGATGCCCTGTATCTGCCAGCTTATCATTCAAGTACTAAGGCGAAAAGTAAGCCTTCATAGTTTATCACTCATGTCTTTCTTTTCTCCTCCCTCCCTCCCTCCCTCCCTCCCTTCCTTCCTTCTTTCCTGATTTTCTTCCTTTCTCCTTTGTTCCTTTCTTTCAACAGTCCTTCCTCTCTTCTTTCTCTCTCTCCCTCTTTCTTTCCCCATCCATTCTTCCATCCATCCATCCCAAAGAAAATATCAAAAATGTGAAGCGTTTTTCTCTGGGTAGAAACATTACAGAATATTTAAAATTTTCTTTTACTTTTCTGTATTTTCTTTTTTCTCTCCCTCTTTTTTTCTAACTTTTTTTTTAACATTACTATCACTGCTACTTATATTACTAGCATAATCACCAATTATTAAATATATTTTATTTGCCAGGCTCTGGTCTACACTGTTGCTGTAGATCTCAAATGATCCTTACAATGACCCTATAATGAAAATGAACCCCAAATATATTATTTGTAACATTAAAATGTAGTAATTTATAATTTAACCCCCAACTCAAACCAAAGATCCTTTCTCCAGTACTCTTCTTGCTGCCTCAGTCTCTTAAGGATGGGGAACACAGGGCTTCGACAGGTAACTCATTCCTTTGATGGGATTTTTAGGATGCTCTGTCATACTGTGCTGTACTTTGCAGTGTACATTCTGTACACTGTCCCTCAGTAAATCACAAACCATCTCAACTCCTTGTTAACATGTGCTGTTTGAAGATGATAACAATCATGTCGATGTTGATTTTCAGAGCTCAGGATGGTAAGTAATGACTAACTTTTTCATTAATTTTTTTTTTTTTTTTTGCGGTACGCGGGCCTCTCACTGTTGTGGCCTCTTCTGTTGCGGAGCACAGGCTCCGGATGCGCAGGCTCAGTGGCCATGGCTCACGGGCCCAGCCGCTCCGCGGCATGTGGGATCTTCCCGGACCGGGGCACGAACCCACGTCCCCTGCATCAGCAGGCGGACTCTCAACCACTGCGCCACCAGGGAAGCCCTAAAATTTTTTTAAACTATATATTTCATAAGTATGTGTCCCCTGAATTAAGAAAGTTAGCTGAAATGAACTTATATATATATATGGTCTGGAAAAAATCACAATGGCATATAATATTCTGTGGCATATATACTTTTAATTGGATTTTTATTTGCAAATAAGTGTTACGGTGTGAAGATGGATTGTAAGGGGCTAAGGAATCTGGCACAGGGAGAATCTCAAGGGATGTGAAGCTTTGGTTCAAAGTTAGGAGAAGTCTCTTGATTCTACTATTTGACTTTTTTGGACTGACTTTTCAGTCCAAAACAGCACTGCTCTTTTTGGACTGACTTTTCAAGACTGGGCAGTCCAAAAGTCAGGATTCCAAGAGTTTAAGAGGTTCTGGTCCAGGGAACCCCATGGTCAGATGCAGACTTGGTTTTCTCCCCTTAGCAGTGTTAGCTCGAGTTAGCAAAGAGAGCGTCAGACTCCGTCATTTGGTGAGAATTTGGGAAGGCTTTTTTCTAGGGAAAGTCAATGAGATGTTGCTTTAAAAAGACAGTTTCCAGAGTTATTTGCAAAATGCGTTTGCTTAATTTCTAATTTTTTATTTAAAAATACACATATAGGAAGTAACTAAATAGCAGTGGATTCTCCGTAAAGGTCATTATTTATCCTTCTTACCAAACTTCATTGGTTATACTCCCATTGATTTTTCAGGTCTCATGGTATTTGTCTTTTCTTCTAGGAAGCACTTCCTGTTTCCTCCACCTCTGGATTAATGCCCTTCCTCTGGGCTTCCATAATATCTTGTACTTCCCACATCAGAGCATATGCACTGCAACTGTCCTTTCCTGAACCCTGTTCCCCAAGGGTGGATGTGAGTGGCTATGAAGGCAGGATGGAGTTGGCATTGCTTCTGGCTGGATTCTTAGTGCTTTCCACACTATCCAACAGAGTTGGTCATTCAAAACATGTAAGTAGAATATGTTAATGAGTGAATGTCTTCCTAACTAGCTTAGCTCACCCAGACAATAGTTAGGAATGAGGAAAAGAGATCCTAAAATACTGGGCAATGAAACATTTAAAATTCTAAAGGGGATATTAAAAAAAAAAAAAAATCCCTCTCTCTGTTACTAGAACTAGAGCCGTATTTATCCTTCCATCTCCTGGTCCCCAACACTCAGAACCAACCCCAAGAGGAATTTATTTTAAAAAGAAAATTTTGACATGTAAGCTACTGCGTTTATCTTATTAGAAAGAAAATGGAATTAAAGTAATTTGTTTTGGTGTTCCTTAGTTATCACCACTGTCCACCGCTGATAAGAGATACATATCAGATACTGTTGAGAGTTTGATTTCACCTACAGATACCCTTTTCTGAGGGTATTTAAGTCATTCTCTTCTCTTCCCCTTTTAGCTTTGTGCTCTTAGTTTCCAGTGACTTCATTTCACTCAGGCAAAAGTGGGAAAAAAAAGAGCAAGAATTCAAAGCAATGTGTCCCTGTGTACGATTGATTCTAGGCAGCTTGTTATTAAATCTTTAAATAATTAAATACAAGAGAAAACCTTAAAGCAACATTAAAAAGCCAACCGTATGTTGAAAATATAAATGGAGAGGAGGGGTGTGGAGATGGCCATAGAATTAAACTGCCCCTCATTAACCTTGCTCCATGGTGCCTGTGCTGATCATTTCTGTGCATGGCCCTCATGTAGGATTCTCTGCTGGGTGGGCTGAGTTGAAGGAGAAGGGGAGCGCTTTGTCTGGAGCAGTTTGCCAAGAAGAAAGGTCAGTGAGTGAGGAGACATAAACAAAGACAATAGGAGGGTAGGAATGATGAGTGAGTCATGAAAGGGTCCCTCAAACAATTTGTTCTGTTTGTTCTTTATAATCTGGAGGGTTCCCAAGATAGCAAACTTCCTTCCGTTCAGAGCACAGGGCCTGAATTGTAAGGTGGCAAGCCAGCAGTGATAAGAATATAGAGCGTACAGAGCGCTGCTGCAGGGGACTCATGGGTGTGGGCTTATTAGACACTAGTTAGGAAACTGAACTGTATAAAATAAGGAAAAAGAAGGCAAGAGGAAGCCGATGTCCTGGACAAGGAGAGAGCGAAGGATGGCATGCAGCACCACTGTGTTATGGAATTACTTGTGTTCCCCAGAATTCATATGTTGAAGTCCTAACCCTCCAGTATCTCAGAGTGTGTGACCTTATTTGGAAATAGGGTCATTTCCCTATGTAATTAGTTAAGATGAGGTCATACTTGAGCAGGGACCCTTACTCCAGTATATGACTGGTGTCCTTATAAAAATGGGCAATTTGGACACAGACACGTACAGGGAGAACACCATGTGAAGATGAAGACAGAGACTGGGGTGATGCTCACGAGGCAGAGAATGCCAACGATGGCCTGGAAACCACCCGAAATGAGGAGAGAGGCCTGGAACAGATTCTTCTTCACCACCCTCAGAAGGAATCAACCCTGCTGACATTTTGGTCTTGAACATCTAGTCTCCAGAGCTGAGACAATACATTTTTGTTGTTTAAGCCACTCAGTCTGTGGTACTCTGTTGTGGCAGCCCTTCCAAACGAATAAACTGAGGAAGAGCAAAGTTGTGAGGTTCACGTTTTTTGTTAATGACTTGTACAATTTAGGGCGCATTCTACCCCCTACTGCGTGGCGGCGGGTCAGCAAACACTCCCATATTGCCCTGCTGCATGCCAATTAGCAAATATTTTCATACAGCTTTGCTGCGTGTCAAACAGTAAACACGTCTTCCTCTCCTCCCAGCATTCAGCACAGTACCAGGCACTCCGGGAAAGTGAAGAGTATAAAAATGATTCTTGCCATTTGTGGCACAGACTGGCCACCTCTTTGAAAAGAATACGCTGAATAGTAGGCACTCAAATGAGTGAGGCTGACTTACAGATCACGTGGGAGGCCTTGCAGAGGAAGTAACAATGGTGGCAGCACCAACTAGTTATTGAGAGCTATGTGTCATATATAATATCATATCACAACATCATCTTCAATGACAGCCCCGTAAGCTAGCCAGGATTATCATTCAGAGTGTACAGAGGAGGGAACTAGGTTAGGAGCACGTAAGGAGCTTGCCCAAGGTCACACTGCTATTAAATGATGGAAGCATTGTTAGAACCCATATCTATCAAACTAAATTGGATTAGGACAAGTAAATATTTGTATTATATTGTGGCTACTGTGGCTAATTGGCTCCAAATTGCACAATTTACAGCAGCACTGAGATTTCAGTCTTGGCCTCAATGAACCAGCCAGAAATAATTTCATTGGATGAGGCATTGCTTCATTTTTTTTCATTAAAAATAGTCACATATTTGGGACTTTCCTGGTGGCGCAGTGGTTAAGAATCCGCCTGCCAATGCAGGGGACACGGGTTCGAGCCCTGGTCCGGGAAGATCCCACATGCTGCGGAGCAACTAAGCCCGTGCGCCACAACTACTGAGCCTGAGCTCTAGGGCCCATGAGCCACAACTACTGAAGCCCGAGCGCCTAGAGCCCGTGCTCCACAACAAGAGAATCCACCGCAGTGAGAAGCCTGTGAACCGCAGCAAAGAGTAGCCACTGCTCGCCACAACTAGAGAACGCATGCATGCAGCAATGAAGACCCAACGCAGCCAAAACTAAATAAATAAAATAAGTAAATTTATTTTTAAAAATCCACATATTTTAAAACCTGTGAGATTTGTAATTAATTCTCTGTTAAATATTGTTGTTTAACTTTTCCTATTCCTCATTTGGGTCTTGCTTACCCAAATGGTTGTGAGTTCCTTTGAGGTCAGAAATCATGTCATATATATTAGGAACTCAATAAATCATTTCTTAGGAAAATTAATGTTAAGTTTGATCTCTTTGATTGCTCCCCTCCCAACTCCCTATCCTCAGAAAGAAAACCTGCTTTTAAAGTGGAATCATTTCTTACTCATTTTATTCTTTACATCTCACATCCAATACGTCAGCAATCCTCTTGGCTCTATCTTAAAAATATATCCAGAATCACTATTTTCAGCTCCCTAATCCAAATCCTCATAAATTCTTGCTGCATTACTGGAAAATGCTTCTAACTGGTCTCTGTCTCCATCCCTGCTCTCATGATCGACCCTCCAGTCTGAGAGTTCCCCTTAAAAAGAAAGACAGGTGTTGTTTCCCTTCTCTCCAAAGCTCTCCAATAAGTTTCATCAGACCCACGACGATAGCGAGTCATACCTTAACTGTGCTTCCTGGCCCCTTGCCACCAGACTATTTCCGCGACCACTCTGATCCTGCCCCACTGGGCTCCACCAATCTCCTTCCTGTTCTTGAGAGCACTGAGCATGCTTCCTTCTCAAGGCCTTTGCACTTTCTGTCCTTTCTGTGTGGAATACTGCTTCTCCAGATATTCTCGTGGCTTTGTCCCTTGTTTCCTTCGGGGGTCTGCCCAAATGTCGTTGTATCGGAGGAGACTTTCCAGCCCACCCTATATGTAATGTCATATTCTCCCGCAAAAATCAGTTCTCCTCACAACACTCTTCATTTTGCTTCCCAGCACTTATCGTTCGTCTATCTCCACTAGCGTGTAAGCTTCATGAGAGCAAAGGTTTTGCTTTGTTTACTTCTATATCCCCAGTATAGATCTATATACCTAGAACACTACCTGGCACATAGGCATTCAATACATATGTGTTGATGGATTGAATGAATCAATGAATGAAGAAAGAGTTCCAGTAGTTACAGGACGGTTGCCTCATCTCTGTACATATCAGAGTATAGACATTTCCTTACATGTGGGTAACATTTCACAGTATTTTTCTGCACATTAACTTCACCAAATCCTTAGAAGGTCTATGAGGGTTTGTAGGACACATGTTCACTCTGAAGAAAGAGCGTTATACACAGGTGAAGTGACTTGCCCTAGGTCATATAGTTAATAAGTGACTTGTCAGGTCTGAAAACAAGGACTGCTCTTTCCTTTAATCCAAGAGTCTTTTCACAAAGCCACGCTACCCCTGTCAGTCCTGACAAACCTGGTGAGTTACTTCTCACTCCTGATGCATGATGCTTGTGATATATCCTCTGGCTGGTGTCAGAGGTGAGGGACCGGGTGTGGGTTGAGGAAATAGCTCACTTTGAGGATCTGGCTTGGGATACCAGTTCCAAGTAGAGTGTCCTTCAGGCTTGACTGAAGCGTTTATATTCTTGCTGACAATTCCGGTAGAATGTACCTGGGACTGTTCTTATAGAGACACCTGTTCTCAGAAATGTTAATGTGACTTTGAATGCTTTTGAGTGTGCCAGCTCTGAAGGACTCATTTGAATCTCTTCAGATTTAGACTTCTCTTTGACAGGGACATGAGATCTTTGGGGGGAAAAAAAAGAAAAATAAAACCTTTCCCTGATAGACAGTCCAAAGAGTATAGGAGGGTAATAAAGTGGCGAAAGGTGGCCTCCTTGCAAGAAACTTCGATGGAGCCAGCCAAAAAGATAAGACTCACCATGCAGGAAGGGGATCCAGCAGGTGGAAGTAAAGGTCAGCTTACTGTGAGGAGTGAGGGAAATGATACGAATATGTATTTAGTTTCTATTTTTCATTAGGCGCAGTTCCTGCACCCCAGCAGTGATAAAGTAGAAGAGAGGCTGGGACAGACAGGAGGGAATAGAAACTGCAGGAGCAGCTGTGTCTCAAAGCCCCACTGGGGACCTAAGTCATATTCTCTCTTGGGGTCTGTGGGTTTGGCATGTGTGCTGACACCAAAGGACCCTCTTGCCTGTTTGCTTCCCATTCTTAATTAGCTAATAAACACGCATCAAGCATGCTCTGAAGTTTGTGGGACCTATGGAGGATACACAAGATATATGAGTTGTATGTCCTGCACTTGAGAAACTTATCATTGCTAGTATAATAGGATATTTCTAAATAGATTGGAGAAGGGAAGTTGGCAATATATGTTGAATAATGTTTCTCTGGCCTTTTTCTGAAGCTCTATCACCTGGATGCCCCCATGGATAAGTTTCATAGGTTTATCAAGTGTTCTTTCAGCATCTGACCCAGCCTCTGTACATGCCAGTAGTGAGAAGCTAGAATTCATTCAACATTCGCCTGTGAGCAGGTATGTATTGAGTGTCTACTGCTTGCCCTACACAATGCTGGTCACAGAAGCACAGTGTAGCCAGATCCTTTTTCTGAACAGAGACATTTCCCCAGGTTTTCCTCACCCTTCACTCCCTGCTCGTCCCTGGGAACTCTGCTTTTTAGCCTTTTAGTAAACAGAGGAGACTCATCACCCGATACCCACGGAACAATGTTTCATGTTCCTCAGGGGTAGAGCCACTTGACAACTAGCCCAGGAGCAGGGAAACAGACCTGTCCAGCAGCCCACACACAGCAGAGAAATTTATTACTATTTCCTATTTCCTCCACAGGAGAAAAAAGAGCTCTAGCCTATATTTTAACATTTTAAGAAGACTTACAGGAGTTATGCCACATCAAATGAGCTGACGTTATGACATGCTGACACTAATGTTCAACAAAGCACATTTATTGCAGAATTTAGAGGCTGGTCACATACCTCCAAGGCTTTTTTATTACTATTATTTCTTCCTGGGCCTGCTTATCTTGAGGTTTTCAAGAAAGGAAACTCTTCAATTTTATTCCTGAGAATTAAGCTGACATGGGCACCTTGTGCATATTCTCTTATCTCAGTTCAACAATGAGGCTGATGAATCATACATGGGCTTATAATGACTTCAGTACTTTCCTCTGAAGGGTAATTCAAAGTATTCTAGCTTCAGATACTAATATTAAGGGCATTTTGAGGAAAACACATTTACCTTTAGAAACTGAGCGATATTTTGCCTGACTTGCTGCTTTGGTATCCATAAACATATATTCTATTGCAGACAACGATCCCCAGTAGTTGAAGTGTCCCATGTCAATCAGTGTGGAACATCTACTCTGTGCTCAACCTTGTGGAGGAATTCAGTTCAGTCCAGTAACACGCTGACGAGCACCAGCCATGTGTGCACCCTCATGGCAGGTGCTGCAGGGCACAATAGATGGATTTACAGTTTAAGAGAGGACACAAGACAGCACACAAATAGCTTAGACAAGGTCAGTGTCAGGAGAAAGGCATAAACCAAGTGATGTAAGGGTTCAAAGGCATAACTCTACTAGACTGTAAGCTCCGTGAAGGCTCTGTTTCATGAGGCCCTATATCACTAGTGTTTTCCTCATTACCGGGCACATTGTTGCTTCTCAGTAAATATCTGCTGATTGAATGAAGGTTCCATATGGGGGTGAAGGTGGAAGGTTAGGCAAGACTCTGATGTAGAGTTTGAGTTGACTCTTAAAAGATGGAGGGCTTCCCTGGTGGCGCAGTGGTTGAGAACAAGGCATTTGTTAAATCACGGAGGATGGAATGCCTATGGCAGAATTTGGCTAGAGAAAATGATATGTACATGGGAGCAATGGAAAGAAAAGTAGATAACTGTTGGAGCCAAATTGTGGTGATCTTATATATCAGGTTAGGGATTTTGAATTTAATTTGTAGGCACTGGAGAAACATTAAGGTATTTTGAGCAGGAACTTGTTACTATCGGAACCATGATTTAAGAAAACTGTTGTGGTAGTGATATGTGATATGTAAAAAGTAGCTCCTAAATTTAGATGTACTTCAGGATGAACTGGGAAGCTTTTTAATCAGACAGACCTATATACCAAGACCAGATGAATTGGGAAATCCATTATCTGTATTTATACCAAGTTCTCCAGGTAATAGCCAACAAAGTAGTTCATAGAATTCCAGATTACATGTGTCTGGGGTTAATCCTTCTGGGAGCAGAGGGCATGGGAAGAAGCATGTGAAGACAGATGGGGGACAAGATGGCAGACTTCCTGAGTCAACCTTCAAGAAGAGCTCGAAAAAAGGAGCGTCCTGAAATCATGGGAGAATAGAGCCCTGTAGCAGAAGGATGGAATCCATGCTTGAGTCAGGAGTGAAGGAAATAATTCTTTTTTTTTCTTTTTTGTGCTACGCGGGCCTCCCACTGCTGTGGCCTCTCCCGTTACGGAGCACAGGCTCCGGACACGCAGGCTCAGCGGCCATGGCTCACGGGCCCAGCCGCTCCGCGGCATGTGGGATCTTCCCGGACCAGGGGCACGAACCCGCGTCCCCTGCATCGCCAGGCGGACTCTCAACCCCTGAACCACCAGGGAAGCCCGGAAATAATTCTTAAGGGGAGGATCAGAGCTTAAGAGGATCTGCAGATGGGAGTCTAGCAACATGAGCAGGCGTCAGGATCAACAAGCAGAGGCACGATGCATGGCTGCCAGGAACACAGACACATCATCTGTCTCACCTCCACCTGCCAGGGAAGCCCCAGGGAAGAGATTCCCAGCAAGCAATCTAGTGTATCAATCATTATTTCCCCATATCAGAACTTTCATTAGTATCTGGCACCTGAGTCGAGTTTTTGTGTGATAACTCGTGTACTCAGATATAATATCAATAAGAGGTGGTGGTAAGGGTCCTTAAATGCACTGATTTTTTTCTAACTTGAGAATCCTGCAGTAATAGCAATGTGAAGGCTTGGCCTTATTTCAAGGACAATTCAGGACTGCAGAATGAACAGCGGCACTGTTCTAAAGTCATAGCATGATTTTTCTACATGTAGTGAAAGAAACTTGAGACACAACTAGAAAAAATAAAAGGCTTCAAAGATTTATTAAATCTTTGAAATGGTATTCTAAGCAGTGTGTTTAAAAGTCTATTGTAGGGGAAGTTATAAAAATTGGGGAGGATTATATATAAAATTTTTTATTTATTGCATTTTGTTCCCTTTAAAAGAACAAAGATTTATTTAGGCACTGACAGCCAAATAGTTTAGTTTTGAAAAGAGGGACCTGAGTAATATAAAATAATGGAAAGAATAATGCACAGGGAATCAAAAGAACTGAATGCTATTATAAATAATGACAATAACAGCAACAAGGCTACACTTAATTTAGTGATCTCTATGTAACAGCTACTGCGATAAGTGTTTTACATGCATCATCTCATGTAATACTCATAATTACGTAAGTTGGTAAGATTACATCTTCATTTCACAGAGGGGAGCTTGTGGTTCAGAGGTGGAAGGTAGTGGTGAGTGGTAGCACAGCCTGAATTTAAATGCATACCTAACACTTCCTGTCCCTAACAGTCACCAGCTTTCTTTTCTTACTCGACATGAATTGCTCACTGAATCAAAGAAACCCTAGGAGTCAAGAGCTATTATTATATTATCCCCATTTTATATATTAGACCATTGAGGCACAGGAAACTTGATTAACTTCCCAAAAAGTCATGTCGTTAATAAGTAGAGAAGCTGCAGTTGGAACAAGAAACTGCCATTCAGAGTCTGCCTCTCAGTCTAGTGACATACAAGAGGAGGAGGAGGAAGAAGGAGGAGGAAGAGGAGGAGGAGGAGAAGGAGGAGGAGGAGGGGGAGGGGGGGGGGGAGGGGGTAGAGGGGGGGGGGGGGAAAGGGAAAAGGAAGAGGGAGAAGAAGCAGAAGAAGAGGAAGAAGAAAGAGAGAAAGAAAGGAAGGAAGGAAGGGAGAAGGAAAGAAAAGAAAGAAAAAAGCTATTTTTTAGTGGTATACCACCAGTCTCTCTTCTCATTCCTGGCCTGTTCAATATTTTTTACTAATGTTGTGTTAAAATGTTGAGGTCACAATTCTGTAGAATTGTAGCAATTGCATTGGATGACAGATTTGGGATTCAGGTGAAATTTAAGTGGCAGGACAGACTGACTAATGAAAAGATATACGAGTGAGATAAATATCAGATTTGACTCATGGATCAAGAAGCACAGTGACTTGGTGAGATGGTGCCAAGAAAGAGAAGGGGATCCTTTTGTAGGTGATAATAGGGGAGTTTTAGGTGACAACAAGCACCATAAAGATGAGTCAGTAAAGGTTAATAGCGCCTTGCTCCCAACCTCTCAGCAACACCACAAACAAACCCGATACCAACTTAGGGCGGCAACAGGACCCTTCTTCCTGTGGCTGATCAGAAGAAGTCGGGAGTGCTGCGTTTTGTCCTAGGCACTGAAACTCAGTACGCCAGAAGGATGAAGAGGCTAAAACCATGTTATATGGGAGTGGCTGAAAAACTGGGAATATTAGTCAAGAGGAGAAAAGACATGGGGAGAGGTAATAGCTGTTTTCATGTATCTGAAGGACTTGCAAGGAGAAAATGTTCTTTGCTTGTTCTGTCTACTCCTCAGGGTCAAAAATAAAAATATGAATAGAAATTAAATTTGACTAAATAAAAGGAAGATCTTTCTAGAAGTTGGAGCTTTGGAAAGATGAAACTTTCCAAAAGCTGGTTGACGAATGACATTTTCACATAACCCAGATGTGCAGTAGAATCACCTATGGGGCTTTCTTAATACTGCAGACACCCAGGCCCAGCTCCAAGGAAGTGTGAGGAGGGAAAGCTGTATTTTTTTTTTTTTGCGGTATGCGGGCCTCTCACTGTTGTGGCCTCTCCCGTTGCAGAGCACAGGCTCCGGACGCACAGGCTCAGCGGCCATGGCTCACGGGCCCAGCCGCTCCGCGGCATGTGGGATCTTCCCGGACCGGGGCACGAACCCATGTCCCCTGCATCAGCAGGCAGACTCTCAACCACTGAGCCACCAGGGAAGCCCAAAGCTGTATTTTTTTTTAAAGGTTATGTAGGTGATGCTGATGTTTAGCTGCGACTGAGAAACAGTCATTCAATGGATAATGAGAATAATGACTATTATGGGTACGAAATATGTACTGGGGATCCATCTACATGCTTTATGGATGCAATCTCATTTACTATCTTATTTCATCCTTATCAAAAATTTAATGTTGTTATTATATATAGGCCCATTTTATTGTTGGATAAACTGAGTCAAATGTAAGGTTTCCAAGGGCAGTAGATGTAGCAGGGTTGGTGCCTCCACTGGGTTACCAGGCTAGTGGAAGTTCTTGGTAGGTGGAGCTCCAGGCTCAAACCCAGGTTAGATGAGCAGGCCAGAGAGTCCTCCATGCTGCTTTGTGGTTGCAATGACAAGTTGGAGTCAGTGAAATTTAAGAGGGATTCCAAAATGGAAATTTTGTGGTCCTGTCACCAACTGAGGGTCCTAACATGCAACAGATCTTCAGGTTAGAGTTTAGGAAGATAATGGAGTTTATAAAGATATTTCTAAGGCACCAGAAAGAAGCAGATCTTGGTAAGTAAGGAGAACAAGGCCAGATTATGACAAGAATAGATGTAGGGAAAGGCAAATATTCCAGATGAATAAAATGAATATCACTGTGGAAAGAATCCCAGGAAAGGACAACCAAGATTTGAGAGATAAAGTTGAGGGGAAAAGTCCAGAAAAAAGTAGAGAAATCTCTGGTGTTTTCATTACTCAGGTAAAAGTGATCCTCTGAAGTGAAGTTCTAAGAAGACCTGCTGAAAAGAAGGAGAGCAGAGATGTCTGGAGCATTATTTGGTAGAGCAAACATCTAGAGATGATGTGAATATCCACTAACAGGGAACAGAGAAAAACAATGATGGTGCTTCTGAAACCAAGCAGGATCCTTCGGGGTCCTTCTGGGTACAAAAGCCCCTCCATGTCTCCTGTTTCTTGTTTGTAGAAAAAAGGCTTTCGTCTCCTAGGCCTTCCCTGAGTTCCAAAGAAGAGGCTCAAGCAGTTAATAGGATAATAGAGTCACAGGACTCCTAGCTCCTCCAGAAGGGATACAGGTAACAATCTGATGCACATCTTTGAGTTGTTCTACACAAACAAAGATCCCTCACAGGGTGGAGGATGGTGACTACATGCTGATCACAAGCATGTAGACCCCAGACTGGTTGGAACCAAAAGCTGAAATTCTGGAAATATCACCCTGTTACCTCACCACCGATCAATCAGAAGAAAGTCACACACCATGAAGCCCTCACCCCAAATTTTGCCTTTAAATCTCTTCCCCCCAAATCACTGGGGAGTTTGGGTCTTTTGAGCATGAGCCGCCCATTCTCCTTGCTTGAAGCCCTGAAATAAACTCTTCTCTGCTCTAAACTCTGGTGTCTGGGTTTGTTTGGCCTCACTGCGCACTGGGTGCATGAACTTGGATTTGGCAACGCTTCCACATTATGCACTACTATGAAGATTTTAAAAGCACTAACGTGGATCTTATGGACTGGTATGGAAAGTTGTTGAGGATATATTGTTCAGTGATAAAACAATTTGTAAAGTATATATAGTATGCTCCAGTATTTGTTTAGAAAAAGAAAACCTATAAATATCCATATATTTGTATGCATGTGTTATAAAGTCTTGTTAAATGCACAGGAAACTTTAGTGGTGTTTCTTGCTGGGAAATGAGAGTGGGGTATGATTTCATTTTATTTTTGCGACGTGCATGTAAATATTTTAAAAACAGATTTTTCTCAAATTAAGAGGGTCACAAATACAATTAATTTCAAGTTTTATCTGGCTGTTTTCTTTGATATTTATAACAATAAATGCTTTAAATTGATTCCTGAGAACTTTACCTATAGATGTAGCATCTTCACCTATATTAACAAATAGTGATATCAAGATATGTCCTTTGAGGATATAGTTGAAAGGAAAGATTTGAGGCACAGAATTTTATCAGAATGTAGAATTACTTCTTCTTCTTCTTTTTAAATCTCAGTGAAGCTGGTAGAAATTTTAGCTCCAGGGGCAGAAAAGAATTCATGGAATCATTATATTCTAACCTGCTCTATCCACTAGAGACTGTCATGTAAATGTCTGACAGAACTCCAAGTATGAGAAGTTACACAACATCAGTATTCATTAAGATGGGTCATTCAGTACAAAGTGAGCTCATTTTACCAATATAAATTCGTAGGGATTGAATGAAGGGAAATCAAAGATGAAGGAAAATCCAAAGCGTGACTTTGAGCCATTGCCTGTGGGTATTGTCCTGTTTCATCAATGTCAAGCAAAGCAGGGGTACCTTTTAAGTTATCTTGGAGCATCAGAGCATGCAAATTACCTTACAGTTCTCTCCCGTGATGAGAAATCAAACTAATACATACCTGCCTATTTCATACAGAAGCACAATCTCTCACCTCACACTAATGACAGGGGGGCCCAATGTGGGTTACAAAATTTTGAGCTTAGAAAGCATGCAAAAGAAAATGACAAGCAAGAATCAACCACAACACATGACAGGACTGTGCTAATCGACTTGGACAGAATTTCTTTAGAATATGTTACTTACAGACACTAAAGTGTCACAGAGGTACCCAGAGGGAGGATAGCGGGTAGAATATGAATAAAGTGTAGTGATTTGTTCTCATCCCTGCCCCATCTAAATACTTTGGCATCCCTGGATGTTAGGGTTAATAGGTTTAATCATGAAGTTTCCCCAAGTGGCAGGCAAGGCAGGTAAGGAAAATTAAAATAGGTATCAGATTATGTATCTGGCATTTTCTTAGGTTCTTCTCAAGTGAGCCTGTACCAGCGCTCCATTTAGATCTTCTACATCCCTTCCCTTTTTACTGTTATTTCCTTTTCCCCTCTCTCTTTCCTCCATTTTTTCTTTTCTTCTCCTCCTCTTTTCCTTGCCTTCCTCCTTCCCTCCCCTTCTTCCTCTTCCTCTCCCTCCATTCCTTTTGCTTTTCTCTCTCTTTTAAATACTCCTTCTTTTCCAATAGCCAGTGTCTTTTTTTTGGTAGCCTGTCCTCAGGCTACCACAGGATGCTTTTTCTGCATACTCTGAGAGACAAAATGTCTGGAAAGTTTCACAGGTCTACAGGTGGTCAAATTCTGTGGCTACTGGAGTGTGAAAACCTGCCTTCCTTGTTTTTGTTAGGATAACTTTAGAGACACAGCTCATGCTCCATAGTTCTCCTGCAGAAACTCTGGTTGAGGTACCCTGAGATGGCACATTCCTGCCATCTTCCCTTCATTTTCTCTTTCTATTCCCTTCCATGGTTTTCCTGGGCACTTCCTTAATAAGTCACGAGCACAAATTTTTATCTTGGGGCTGCTTCTCTTAGAACACAATTTCTTCTGTCACAAAAGTTAAATTGGCAAAGAGCTAGTGAAATGAGACTTCTAAAATCTTTAAAACATTTTTCATTGAAATTCATTTTTCAGTTTTCAGAAATTCCTTTGCCAAATGATTTATCAAGGTTTTCGGTTGAGAAACATAGAGCCATCAGAGCTACAGGTAACACCTAAAAGAATTGCCATGACAGATAATATAATTTGAATCTAATGAAGATGGAGCTTAATGAAGGAAATGCCTACTTCACCCAATCACCCACATTAAATTAGCAGAAATCCAGTTTTCCATATTATATTTTCCCCCCATTCACTTGGTTTTTACACACACACACAAGAGGATTTTATTAGTGATTTCCTCATGAACTCTGTTTTGTTGAGGTTACTGACCATTAATCCCAATCGCCTTTGCTGTATAGATTTTTGGTACTGTCCAGTAGTGAGCAAAATTACTAACATGAGGTAAGATCTCTACCTATGAAAAAAGGTTTAGGAATATTTAGTATACTTCATTTCAAAAAAGAGGAGGTAAACTTAAACTTTCCAACTAAAAGTGATGAAACAAAGAACTTTCTACATGGAAAATCCGAGCATTTCTGCTTAACCAAGTTATCTATTTATATAGAAGTGCATGCATCTTTACAAAAAGGTTAATATCTAGTCCTGACATCTGTAGTATATGTTCTTCCAGAGGGCCAGATTTTATAATTCTGTGCCAACTAACATTAGATTTCTCAATTCATTCTTTCTATGCCCTCCAAATAAAGGTATTCTATCACAACAGGGTGTCTCACTCAGTGGGGCATTTAATTACTCTTCTAGTTGAAGGATTAACATCTAGTTCCCTTGCAGGGCCCTTTCCAAACAGGGACTTGTGTGACCACATTTCCATTCAAGTATGAACAGAGAAAGCCTTGGTGCTCAGAAGAATGTGGTCAGTGGGAAATAATGCATCTGGGCCAAGAGATGAAATCTCAGTGAAAATGCATCCATTTTGAAAACTTCCATGCCATTTTATGACTTCCTAGTCTCTTTTGGTCTGGAATGATCTCTTTTTCACCTAGAAAACTGTTAAGCATCCAATCCTGTAACTGTTAAGCGTCTAATCCTGTAAGTCCCAGTCCCAATGTCTTTTCCTCTGCAATGCTTTCTTTGACTCCTCTTGACAGAGCTAGGTTTTCTGACCTCTGGTTCTCTTGTTATATTGTATATAATACCCTTATTGTAAAGCAATTACGATTATGTAATTTAATATTCCCAGATTTTAGTACAATGACTTACATATTGAATGTACTTAGGACATGTTTATTAAAGGATGAATGGACGAAAGAGTAGGTGAATAACTGTACAAATGAGCAGATAATTAAGTCATTAATGGTCATGGAAAATAAAAGATAATAAAAACAAGTGCACAGAAGATATGTACTCTAAGAGATTAGATGTCTTTTAGTCTGCGGTGATTAGAGACAGCTCTGTGGAGATTAGATTTAAATTGGGCCTTAAAGGATGAGTGCGATTTTGCTAGTCTAGTGAACAATACTATCATTCATAAAAATGTTTTCAGAAACATAGAAAGTGCTGTAAGCTGCAAATGCTGCATTCATACTTATTATAGAACATTCAGTGTACTGAACCACTTGCAATTGATACTCCAGAGAATATTTATAATTAAAAAGAAAAAGAAAACCTTAAAACACAGTAGAAGTAAACTAAAAATTTAGGCAGATGACAAAGCTACCTAAAGCATCTTTTTAATATTAATAAACTTACATACTAATGAATATTTTCAGGAGTTAAAAAAGTCCTGAACAGTTTTTCTTCTTTTCCTTTTTTTCTTTCTTTGCGGTACACAGGCCTCTCACTGTTGTGGCCTCACCCGTTGCGGAGCACAGGCTCCGGACGTGCAGGCTCAGCGGCCATGGCTCACGGGCCCAGCCGCTCCACGGCATGTGGGATCCTCCCAGACTGGGGCACGAACCCGTGTCCCCTGCATCGGCAGGCGGACTCTCAACCACTGCGCCACCAGGGAAGCCCAGTTTTTCTTTTTTAATTTTAGTTTTTGACAAGGTAATTATTTGATTTTGCAATTTTTTTGTCTATAATAATATCTGCACTGTCGTCCACTCAGGACTGAAATTAATTTTAAGAGATATGGTTGGAATCTAAAAAACGTGACACCCTGAACCAGTTACTGAGCTTTTAAAGGCAAGTCTGTTTGGAAACTCTTGCCTCCAGTGGCGTGGAAAGTGTTCTTACCATTTTGAACACTTGAAGAGAAGCAAATAGAAAAGAGGTGCTCTTGTGCCTTTTTAAATGGGGGAAAGCCATTGTTTCCCCCAGTGTTTTATCCAGAATACTCTGATTTCAGATAATTTGGCACTTCATTGTTGATTGTACTTAAGTAATATTGTTAATTTTGCTTGTTAAAAACATTTGTTAAAATCGCATGTGCATTCAGAAAAAAAGCCTTGCAAACCAAGATAAGTAAATAATTTAAAATGTGGTACCTTCAAATGCCCTGTGGTCCTCTTCCATCATCTCTTTGAGTTTCTTTATTTGCAAAATACCTTCATAATTCTTCATTTCCAAAACTCAGAATTATGCAATAGGTCCTGGAGAGGAAAGAAAGATACATCACTTGCATTAGCACCTATGTATTCTAATTGTTATTTCTAAGCACATACTTAGAAAAAAGCCAGATACAGACATAGAGTCAGACATAAAGGCTAGGTTCAGATTAGAGCCATTGTCCAGTTAATACCATATTTATTTGGAAGACTGGCTCCCAAATCTCAAAGCTGTCAGATTTAACTAACAGCCATTTTATTAACATTTTCAAGAACATTCATCTGCATATATGATGGACCTGCTGTGTGTCTGGTTTTGGAATAAGCTGACCTGAGCAAGTGACGTTGGTGTGGTGTAAATGGCAGTCTTCCTCCCCAGTCCGTCTTTAAATGTAATGCCTAAGTTTGTGGAACACCTGGCTTCTGCTGGGTAATTCATTCTTATGGTTTCCATGACTGAAGCAAGTAGTCTGGAAGGACAGCTTCCAACATATTTAAATAATTTTACTACTGAAAATTTTGCAGTGAACCTTAGGCTGGAACTGACTACCCCATTAAGTGGGCAGAAACTGGGTTGGCTTATCCAATCTCTAAGTTGGGGTTTCATGTTTGAAATGCCATTCAGAAAGGACACCGTGCATTTTATTATATTGTCTAAAATTAACTAGACATGTCAAGGGTAAAACGAGGGACATTTGAAAAATCGGAACTTTTACCATTGTATGTACTCTACCATAGATATGGGTTTATTAGTCAAAGCAAAGCAGCCAAAGCAATCTTTTTTCTTTTGGCCGCTGCCCCATGAGTGTACTGAACTACTTGTAATTACTACTGTAATTACTGTAAGTAACTACTGTAATACTTGCAGAATCCTAGTTCCCCGATTAGGGATGGAGCCCGCACCCTCGGCAGTGAAAGCACAGAGCCATAAGCACTGGACTGCCAGGGAACTCCCAGCAGTCAACCATTTTGGCCTCAGTATGGTAGAGACGGACATTAAAGATATTGTTTTTGAACAGTGCCAATCAACTATTTGAGTCATGGTCTTTGGTTTTTTTTTAAGATACTAATTGTTGCACATTAACTGTGTTCTAAGTGCTGTATCAAGTGCTTTACATAGATTATATCTCATTTAATCCTCTCTATAACCTTATGAGGCAGGTCCGAATAGAATCTCCATTTTATAGATGAGTAAACTCAGGCTTAAGTAACCTGTCCAAGGCCACACAGCTGGTAAGTGGGGATATTGAGATATGAGCCCAGGCAATTTGGTTCTAGAATTTGCGTTCACTTGTACCTTGTATTTATTTACCCTGTAGGGACATTATCAAAGTTAACTACTATAATGATGTAGTTTAACTGCTAGATATATGGCTTAGTAGAGAGTTTGGTTGGGTGAGTTTTTCGGCACTTACCACATTGGGACACCTGGCATTCAAAGATCCGTTCCTATCTGTATAGGCTTAGCAACTGATTCATATCAGCTCAAGAGAGCTGAGTTTATCAACCAGAAGTACCATTTAATAGTTTCCAGTGGGTGTTATTTCCTTCCGGTGGCAAGGATGATCAGAGGTTTATAGTGTGGGCATTAGGGTCAGTCAGTCTTGGATTTAAGTTAAGGTCCACCACTTACTAGCTGTGTAACCTTGCATGATTCTATAAGCCTTGGTTTCCCCACCTATAAAATGAAGATAATAGTTCTGTTTCATGAAATTGTCATGACAATTCATAGGAAGTGCTTTTTATGGGACTAGAGTCAGTCAGTAAGCAGCAGTTATTATTAATGAAGATCATGTGAACATGATCTATTTCTGTTATCCTAATATCTGGAAAATCATATGACTAATCAGTAGGTAGTTTGATGAACACCAAATGTTATAAAATGAAGCTGCTATTTAGTTTTGCTTTTTCTATTATTATAGAATATTTTATTCAAGCTTAGAAAAGTATTTGTCCATTGCTGTGTTTACTATGTCGGTTACTGTAACACTCACATCTGCCAGAATCAGCTTCTCTTCTTTAAACAGTTCTGGGTAAACACAAATACATTCCTAAGCTTCAACTCTATTTTTACAAAATTTCTGTTGAAACAAACTGCCTCATGAAAGGAATACTATATTTCTTCAATTCTTAGATGTCATGTATAGTAAAATGTCACCATGGATTAAAGAATAGTTTTAAGAGAAAAAAAAGAAATGATTTATTAAGTGCACACTATTTTAAAAAAACAAACAGAAACTAGCTTACATTAACCTATACTATTACATACTAATTTCTTCCTAAATCTCATAAAGTATGAATCTTGACCTTCACATTCATTCTAAAATTTCTTCTACATCAACTTTGGCCATCAGCAGTTAGGCATAATCTTATGGCGACACACTGTTTTTGTTTTTTTATAACACTTGTTCATGAGCTCTAGCTTGTTAGCACTTCTGGGATTCACAATATAATTTCAAGCCATATTTAAAGCATACAGGGGTTCATGCTACATTTTCCATTTGGTTTAACTCATAGTTTGCTTTTGTTCCCCTTTATTTGAATGAACTGTCCCTAAAGTTAAATAGCTTCTGTTGAAAGTCAGCCGAAAGCTTTTGCCCAAAAGGTATTTGATCCCTTACGTTGCTTAAATTTCTTACACAAAACTCTCCTAGATTTGGAAATCCTATGATCCATTCCAGGGGTTGGCAAACTACCATTCACAGGTCAGACCTGACCCAACAAACGTTCTTATAAATAAAATTTTATTGGAACACAATCATGTCCATTGGTTTCTATATTGCCTCGGCTGCTTTCACACTACAATAGCAGAGTTGAGTAGTCAACACAGAGTCTACATGGCCTGCAAAGCCAGATATTTACTATCTGGCTCTTTGTAGGAATGTCTGTGGACCCGTGACCTAGTCCGGGAGATTCAGTAACTACTGAATGCCTCACACATACTCATTACCTCCTCCTCTCCATCATTATCATCATGAACAAAATAGCTAAGAGGTATTACTGTGCATCCGTCACTATACTGAGCTCCCAACATGAATTGTTTTGTTTAGTACTCACTGAACACCCTTTATTTTCCAGATGAGGAAATTAAGGCTTAGGAGGTAAATTATCCAAGTACACATAGGTAGTAAGAGGTGAAACCAGAATATACAGCATTATAAACATGATGGGACAGAAGTAAATTAGCGAGGAAATATACGGTGACTTAAAGGACCTGGAACAGGTGGCTGAACAAGGGTAGAAGTGGGTGGTCTAAGAAAATACTAAGCAATGTTTCAAGCAAAGTCAAGCTTACTAGAGTAACAAGAGAACATGAACCTGAAAATAAACTATTTTCCATTCAGGAAAGTCCCTAGTTTCTTTACACCTTCTGGTTACGTTGTTATACACCTCTATTAAAATGTAAGCTCCAGGGCTTCCCTGGTGTCGCAGTGGTTGACAGTCGGCCTGCCGATGCAGGGGACGCGGGTTCGCGCCCGGGTCCGGGAAGATCCCACGTGCCGTGGAGTGGCTGGGCCCGTGAGCCATGGCCACTAAGCCTGCGTGTCTGGAGCCTGTGCTCCACAACGGGAGAGGCCACAACAGTGAGAGGCCCGCGTACCGCAAAAAAAAAAAAAAAAAAAATCTTGCCTATAAATTCATATTATAAAGTCCCCTAACCCAAAGCTATTTGTTAAGAAAAGTGTAGATATTCGCTTCTGGGTGAGTTATTAGGAAATCTACTTAATGCACTGTCAATAAAGAGTTAAATTTGAAGCTGTTTTGTTTTAAATGAATGAAGCGATTATTAAACTCAGAGCTTTGTCTTCATTTTGCAGTGCAGCATGTGCATTAGACAACAAACATAACTCTAGGTGGTTAAGGCTAGGTATTTCTATTTTCAAAGGAAAAGAAAATGGGTTTTACAATCAGATATACACACTCTCACATTGTATAAATAAAATGCTTACTGACTATGTGTGAAAAGAGGGAGCACTTATTTAATAAGTCTGAAAATGTACAGTGGGTGATATAGAATGCATATAAAATTAAACCAAGCAGGTACATTAATCACTGCCACCAGGACAAATGGATTCAAGAAACAAACATTTCTTTAAATGACCTACGGCAGGATGGAGGAAAATGGCAGAAGATAAAAAGCACTGGGAAAAGTTTATAGGTTTTTCACTCACCAAATACCTCAGAAGTTAGGGGAGAAACAGTGGGAAATGAGCAGACCTATTTGGCCTTCTTTCTGACAGAGATGGAGAAAAGGGGTTAGAAGGGTGGCCATCTTCTTAATGACCTAATTGTAAATCCATTTGTTTTAGATGGCTCATCTGTTTTTGTTGTGTCAGTATAGATGGCTTGTATAATTGCTGGCCCTGTGGCTCTGGAGAGATCAGATGGCACATTATAAATTGGAAGGTAGCCAGGTCTTGCCCAATACAGAGTTGGTTAAAACCCTTGATGACATAAGTGCCTGATAAATAAAATATACCTCGTCAGTTAAAGCTTAGCTTGATAATTAGACTGGAGAACAGGTTGTTTCATGTTTGAAATCCTCCAAGCTCTGAGATACTCAGAGCTGAATCAAACTCAAGAACAAATTCTAGTAAGTTTGGGTAAAGTCTGGTTTTTTCGCTTTCAAAGAATTACCTTTTAAAGTGGCTTAATAAAGAGGCCTGTCGTCTGTCTGTTATCTGAGAATTATCTGAAAAATGTGGCTTTGATAAATTAAGTGTAAATGAGTCATAAATGCATCATAAATTGTGGGATTAGTTTTCTCATGAAAGATTGTCAGACTCCAGAACTGAAGATGAAAAAAAATTTTGGCAATTACTGCCCTTGCCTTGGGGTTTCTAAAATAGTTTTATGATAGTCTGTCTCCCACTTGCCCTTTCTTCTCATGGGACTTGTGTACCTAAGAAGTGTTAGGGGCCTCTAGTAGGGCTGTAAAAGGACAGAGACCCTACTTAAATCAGCATTAAAGGGGACAACAAGACATCCACTTTCACCTTCTTTAAAATAGTATATAAAATTCTCATAAGTTAATCCCCCTCCCCACCCTAAAGCTCTTTACCCTGTCCCTGAGTGGGGTGGTTAGGAGAGAGAAAAAAAAAAAAAACCCTAAAAGTAAAACGCAAATTATGTTAATATGGATGGTGCCCTTCACAGCCAGAAGCATATAACCTCAGCAACCAATCATGTCTTTAGGTATTTCACCTCCATGCAGTTATCTTCGAGCCCCCTCCCCCGACCCTGAGTCACTATTTGACATCACAGGACCCTCACATCGTTGCTTCACCATTGTGTTTACTGGTGTCTGGGTGAAGCTGGAAGCAGCAGTATGTACATTTCTGAAAATCGCTGTTCACTTGCCCCTCATTTGTGTTACACTGATTCCACACCAAGGACTGTTTTTCCCACCAGGACCTCAGAAAGGAGACAAAAGAATCTATAACAGATCCCTGCTCTGCCCTGCCAGTTGGTCCTCAGCACTGCATAAAGATCACATGTGCCCTACCAAATGCTCCACATCATTGTTACCCATCAAAAGCGCCACTTTGCTGATGTCTTAATCCACTTCCACAAACTTCATTCTCAACAGATCAACTCACTTCCTGTTCACATATTCCTATCTGCTCACTTTTCCCTTTGCTTCCCTCATCTTCTTTCCCCCATCTCTCACATCATTTGCTCCATCACTCTTATGCTCCATCCCTCCATTTTTAGTGACACATATAACCTATTGATGGGAGGAGCTTTATGAATACTATTTAGAGAAGAGGCTTTGGGAGAAGAAGACCAAGTATATCTTCTTACCAAACTTGAAGGTTTCCCTTTACACTTCCCGTGTCCTTTCACTGATCAGAAGGAGCCAAGTGGGCACCTGTAGCTCTATTATTGGGTCCTCAGGTCTCAGAAGATCCCATCAACCCAACCAAGTCTATCTCTTCTCTCAGGTGAAGGATTTTAGAAGTAAAATCTCTGTTTTACCATGGAAACAGAGAGGTTTGCTCCCCTGTACAAGAGTGACAGAATGAGGAGCAACAATGCCATGGAAACAAGAATTGATTGTCATTGGCAAGAAAATAAGTAGCAACAGAAGTGGTTTTAAGGGAGGACATAGTTGGACAAATCCAAGGGAGAATCCCTGAGACATAAAAGGTCAGGTAAGGGGTCTGACATAAATTCAATTGCAGAAGCAATGACTGACTTTCATAACCTGGTTATAGTTATCCTCCTCATTAAGACAAAACCCTGAGGGAAATGCTCTGCAGTCCTGTTTACATGGTGGTTTCATGTTTAGGTGGATTTCTTGGATCCTGGTGTTTACTGTCTATCAACAGAGATTCCCAAACAGATAGGAGCTTCCTACAGGGAGAGAGCAAGACTGGTGGTCAATCTCGACTCCCCTTCTGATCTCTTCTACCTCCCATCAGTCAACAGATCTTTTAAATTCTACTTCTGCCAGCCCCTCCTGTTCAGCCTAATGCAATATCCTTCTGCCTGGTCTCTACGACTTGGGTCCCTCCACTCTGTTGAACGCACACCACTCCCAGATTGGCTTTCTTTAATTTGTGGGCCATAACTGTCTGCTATGTGCCTGACATTGGAGTCCTCAGGCAACTTGGTCTCATTTTATATTTTCTGCCTTGGTTTCTACTTCTTCAGTATTTAGACATTATGCTATGAAAAATTATAATTTTTCTATCTTTGAATGACCTTATACAACATGAAACTGTGGGATACCTGAAAGCACGAAATATATTTTACCCATTTTTTCAGCATTATCTTTACATCTCTTAGCAGTAGTTCTTAGCAAATGCATTGTAATATTTATTTATGATATATAGGAAACCTCTGTTTATTTGGTGAAGGAATTAGAGTTGTGGGAAATGGATTATCCCACTCTTCCCTAACCCACATAAACCAGTGGAATAAAGCATTCTTAATACCAGGCACTTAAGTAAAGAGAAGAGGATGGGAAAAGGAGAAAGGAGTGAACCTCCCAGGTAGTGGATATCTCCCACCCCTGGTCGCCAAACTAGATGCTTTCAAGATTAAGGCATTTACCTTTGGGAGTAAAATGGTCGGCATGGAAAAAAATTAATGACTCCTCCAGATAATGACTTGAAAACAACTGGGTCTAGTTCATTTGAAGAAGAAATTCAGAAGGACTACATTCAGTCTCAGGGCATTTACTGAAAAAATAAGACATATACCACAGCAATTCTATTCTTTGTCTTGAAACTGAGCAGGACCCTGTGGGGGTCTTCCTGGGGGCAGACCTCCCCATGTCCCCTGCATCTTGTTTGCAAAAAAGCTTTAGCCTCCTGGGCCTTCCCCAAGTTCCAAAGAGAAAATTTAATCAGAGAAGTGAGAAAATGCAGAAACAAAGGAAAGCAGTCAAGAAAGACAAAATAATAATAGTTTAGTCATAAAACGAAGTCAGGGCCCTCTAGTTCCTCCTCAAGGACTAAAAATAGTATCCTGAGCCATATCCTTCAGTTGTTTTGCAGATACTAAAACCCTTACCAGGTGGAGGAAGTTAACTGCATGCTGACCACCAGCATGTAGACCCCAGACTGGTTGGAACCAGAACGTTGATGATTGAGATTCCTGAAACAGCATGCTGTTACCACACCATCAACCAATCAGAGAACTGAGCACGAGCTGGTCATGCACCTCACAGCCCCTCTCCCTTACACTATCTTAAAAAACGCTTTCTTGAAAGCCATTGGAGAATTTGGGTCTTTTGAGCATGAGCTGCCTGTTCTCCTTGCTTGGACTTGCAATAAACACTGTACTTTGCTTCACCACAACCTGGTGTCAGTAGACTGGCTTTACTGTGTGTCAGGTGAGTGGACCTGAGTTTGGTTTGGTAACAGTATGGGAATTTGCCCTGTTGACAACTTCCTGTTGGCATGTGGGATCTTCCTGGACCGAGGCACGAACCCGTGTCCCCTGCATCGGCAGGCGGACTCTCAACCACTGCGCCACCAGGGAAGCACTGATGTACAGCTTTTTATTTATGTAAAATAAAAAGTTTTAGAGTATGCGAAACTTCTGATTTTTGGCTTTAAAAATAAATACCAGGAATTCCTGCTGAAACAGGAAACTCTGGTTTTGAAGTGTACAGAGCCTGAAACTGTAGTCCAAAGCAGTACAATCAGGTCTTTTTGAGAAACTCCCAGGGCTGTTTTGGAAAGAGGAGGGTCAGCAGGGGAAGCTTGGGCACAGACCAGCAAGGCTTGCTGGCTGCTGTCCCAGGCTGACTGCAGTTCCCTCCATGTGGCTGTGCAGTCATGGTGTAGCTGTAGGATGTCAGTCGGTCTGAAGATAGTGACGAAGCCTGAACTTCAACAAACCGCTTGGCACTGCAGACAACATCATCTACAGAATTTTAGTAAATATACCTAGGTTGTTTGTCTTCATTGCCTCTTACATTTTTATACATCGATAAAGTATGCCTCTTCTATTTTGTTGCTAGTAATTGTTAACATCCAGTCTATGTACTTGACACTACATTAAATGAATAATTTACACTCAAATGCCACACTGAATAGACCACATGATTAGTGGTTACATTTCCCTGACATAAAAATTGCAGAATTTTTTTCAAAAGGTGTATTTGGTATTAAGAGACATTAGATAAATATTACCCCATCAGAGAAGATGGTTCATTGGTGAACATATATATATGCTTATTATCTTGGGAATGCTGTGCTCTTTGTTAATTTTCACTGAGAAGTATTTCAGGTGGTTTAAATGGTGGCACTGAGAATAAAGCAGTGGGCACTGAACAGATGGATTGAATTAAGAACCAGTTTAATGCCAAGTTCACTCACGTCTGAATGGTGAAAGGAGGTATTCATTTAAAAGTCTTGTTATTACCTTCTCTTGAGAAAAACCCTGTGATTTTTTTTCTCTCCTTCTTCTTTCCTTTTTGACACCAAAAATCCATTTCAATAACTGTGATATATATATTCTAAATGATTCGGAGAAAATGGAAAATAAAATCACTACCTGAATAGCACATAAAGAGTTGGAAAAGATTTTAAATGGAGAATAAGTTTGCCTTAGTAAAAATGAGCAATGTCTATTAAGTTTGGAATCTAATAAAATATTATGAAAACTAGTTTTGAGGCACACACAGTGAGTTTTTAGGCGTAATTTATTTAATCTTAATGAACTATCATTTCTACTTTTAGGAGAAACTATTTTGAAGTCACAATGAAGTATCTAAGCATCAAATGACTATTGAAAAATAAAAGGTTAATTGTAAATAAATCCGAAACGTATGTTCTAATTCTCCCTTAAAATGTATATACAGCTTTGTAAATTAAAATAAAATGTTCTTCACAAATATGATTTATATCAAGCCAAACCTCAAATATGTGAAAAGTAGTTCAAGCTATTTGACAAACTTTGAATTGAACTGGACAAACTGAAAATTAAATGTATATTACAAAGAAAAGAACTGGCATATCTGTTTGCACAGGAAGAATGAATGTAGTCTGTGCACTGCTCTCGGGTCAGAAGATTTTGGTTCTGATATTGTCTAAGCAAGTTAGTCTCATGTCTGTTCATCTATACACTCGGTGGAGGAGGTGATCTCTGGATCTCTTTCAGCTGGAAATTTCTGAAATACTGGGGAACAAATGAGATAACATATATGGAAAGAATCCACAAAACATAAAGCATAAGACTACTGCTTAAAAGTATACATTGTGTGTTTCTTAGCAACATTTTAATTTCCTTAAGCACAGAAGTCATTTAGTTTGTACCTAGCAGTATTTAGGATAGGGAAATCAACAAATACCTAATTAATGAATGATTACTTAATGAATAAATATGTTCCCTTCAAAATAAAAATAACTGCATAACTATACAGTCATATATAAGTATTACATATATACACATATATATTAGCAGCTTTTGTATCTGAAATGACTTCTGAGGTTATTATTTATGTAGGTGTAGATGAAAAAGTTGAAACCAAGAAGGACCATGTAGGGGCCTTCCTGGCGACAGGCCCCTCTGTGTCCCCGGTTATTGCTGACTGAGAAAAGAGGTTATGGAAATACACTGTGCCCTCCTAGACCCTCCATGTGGAACAAAGAACAGGGCCTAGCAGTTAATGTTTGGGGAAGTAAAGAATACAGAAACAAAGGGCAGTCAGGTAGGAGAGGAGCCATAACTTAAACAATGAATCAGTCACAAGGACCCCCAGTTCTGTTTCAAAGGTAAAGCTAAGTCTGACATACATTCCTAAGTTGTTTTGTAGAGCCTAAAACCCCCAACAGGTGGAGGAAGTAAACTGCATGCTCACTACCATCACGGAGCCCCCAGACTGATTGAAACCAGAAAGTTGATAATGTTGACACCTGAAATACCACACTGTTACCTCACCACCACCCAGTTAGAAGGACGTCCACAAGTTGATCACACACCCGTGAACCCCTCCCCATCACACTGCCTTTAAAAACCCTTCTGCATCTCGGCAGTACCTCTCTGGCTGCCCAGAGTGAGTACTGCCCCTATAATGGCGTGTGGCAAAACAAATGCTGAATGCTATTTTTATTTTTCATCTATTTTGTAAAAGTGAAAATCCTCTCCAGATTTCTTTCAGTTAGTGAAAACAGATACTAATGTAGGTCTTTCATAAAGGCAAAGTGACGTGAAATGAACTTTTGAAAAGCGGGGGATACCTATATAAGGTGATGTATATTGTTATGGACTGAATGTTTGTGTCCCCCCCAAATTCATATGTTGAAGTCCCAACACCCAATACAATGGTATTTGAAGGAAGGGTCTTTGGGAGATTATTAGGTTTAATGAAGTCATGAGGGTGGGACCCCCACAATGGGATTAGTGTCCTTATAAGAAGAGAGAGACCAGAGCCGGCTCTCTCTGCCATATGAGGACACAGTGAGAAGGTAGTCATCTTCAAGACAGAAAGAGGGGGCTCACCAGGAACCAAACCAGCTAGCACCTTGATCTTGAACTTCCCAGCCAACCAGAATTGTAAGAAAGAAATATCTGTTGTTTAAGCCAAAAAAAAACAAAAAGCCCCCAAAACAAAAAAAAAAACACCCTTCTCGCAAAACAACTGGGAAGCTCAGGTCTTTTGAGTACAAGCTACACATTCTCCTTGCTGGGCTCTACAGTAAATGCTGTACCTTCCTTCACCACAACCTGGTGTCAGTAGATTGGCTTTGCTGCGCCTCTAGTGAGCAGACCCAAGTTTGGTTTGGTAACAAAGCCAATGGATCGAGGACCACCAACATCCTAAAACACAAATGTGCCTTCTTAATTTTCTTCCTTTTGTTGGACAGAATACCAAGCGTTGAGTCTGTGCTGCCCTGGAAATAACACTACGATTTGATCTTGATTCATTCGTTACCTGCTTCAGAATGGAAGTGAAGCTAATTTTCTTAAAGTTTCTCCTCATATCATCACACTAGACTCTCTCACTCCAGAGGGCACCACGTGCTCATAAGCCTAGAAAATCTCCTTAAAAACTTTACCAGACCAACAAACACTATTTCTAAGCATAATTAGTTGTTTAAAAAACTGCCCACCCACAAACTGTTAGTGTCAGAGATGTTCTACTCTTCCTCTGCATCTTCATGCAATCAAAAACAGGACCCTTTACTAACCTATAATTCTGAGCTCAGATCTCTCCACTGTTTGAGGGCATGACATGTCTTTGGCAGGAAAAAGAGAAAGACTTCCCACTTTGAATGAAATTTGCCATATAATAAGCTACTTTCTTCCTTGCTGGTATCCTTCCCTGACATCAATACCCATGAACTAGATTTCAACTCTTGTTGTCTTAGGCCTTTTTAAAATATTTATTTTATTATTTATTTATTTATTTAATTTATTTTTGGCTGCGTCGGGTCTTAGTTGTGGCCAGTGGGATCTCTGTTGAGGCATGCGGGGGGGTCTTTCATTGCTGGGCGCTGGGCTCTTGGTTGCGGTGCATGGGTTTCTCTCTAGTTGTGGCGTGTGGGTTTTTTTTCTCTTCTCTGGTTGTGGTGTGTGGGTTCCAGAGCACGTGGGCTCTGTAGTTTGTGGCACGCAGGCTCTCTAGTTGAGGCCTGCAACCTCAGTAGCTGTGGTGTGTGGGCTTAGTTGCCCCGTGGCATGTGGGATCTTAGTTCCCCAACCAGGGATGGAACCCGTGTTGCCTGCATTGTAATGCAGATTCTTCACCACCGGACCACCAGAAAGTTCCTGTCTTAGGCTTTTGATCCCTGATGCCTGACTTATTCTCCCCTCCCATCTGTTTAGCCCGAACTCTTGAGAACCAGTGCAAACTAACTCCAGCTTTTTCTTGGTCCCAAGTTCAAACCCTGCCTCAATTTGACTGACAATACTCCACATATATTCTCCAATTGTTACACTCTCTGCCAATAGATGCATCACTGAATAAAATATAGCAACATTTAAATCAAGAAACTGGCTCATATAGATAAGATCCTTTTCAAATTTTGCAGAAATATGAATTCTTAGACTTAGAAAGTTTCTTAACGACAGTCTGGTGCCCTAGTTTTCAATCTTCATTCCACAAAACCATAAAATTGCAGAGCTAGTTCAAGGACTCTAATTGTTTGATTCAAAACAAGTTTTTCCAACTATATGAATTTGTAAATTATTAAAAATAAAGCTCTCCCCAAATATGTCAGATATTTAAGTTTTAAACATATTGGGGACCACCAGTTTTCAATTTCCTCATGATGGACTTCACAATAAGTAAGTGTCAAAAGTTTGTACTAAGTCATATTTATGCTAATAAAATGCTGCTCTTATTTATACAGGGTTCACATAAGTTTGCAGGAAAGGTTCCATCTGAAAAACAAACAAAAACCTCAAAAAAGTCTAAGCTAATCTACTTCCCATCTGAAATGAGAATCCCTTCTAAAATATCTGGAACAGATATCGTTCCAGCCTCTGCTTGAATCCTAGGAATGTGAACTCCATACTCTACAGCTCTGCCTATTTCATTGTTTCAAAGTTTACATGTTGAGTGGACATCAGTTTCCCCATCACTTCTCACCATTGGTTCAGGTTCTGTCCTAGAGAAAACATAGAACCATTATAAATCCTCTTCTATGTGGCAGCTCTTTGAATATTTCCTGTCATTTCTATATTGGGACATCAGTAAAGTTTCAGATAAAAAGGAAAACTAGATGCTTGGTGAGTAGGTGGGTGCATGGTTAATTTAAAATGGAGGCAAGGGCAGAAGAATGCTGGGAAATGTTAAAAGTGGACCCAATTTCAAGGGCCATGCCTCTACTTAATGTTCATTACAGCATTGCTTCTAGTAGCAAAACAGGTGGCCGTAACATAAATGTGTGAGGTTAAGTAAATTACAGTAGGGTTGTACTGGAATATCATGTACCATTAAAAATGAAACAGTGGAAGAATAATGTCATGGAAAGATGACAGTCTTGTGTTGGTGAGGAAAGATAAAGCAGGTTATGTATTTTTATACTTTATATTATATGTATTTTAAATTAATCATATACACATATATTAAAAAGAGACTAGAAGGATATTAACCAAACTACTTAAAGGGTTTATCTGAGACGGTGAGGACGGCAAGTGGTTTTTATATCTTTCTTTATACATTTTTGCATTTTTACTTTTTAACAAAAGTGTATCTCTTTGATAATAATAAAATGGAATAAAGGAACATTTTCTCTTCTCCTTTTCTGAGGGCGACAAGAAAGGCTTAATTCCCTTCATTGTCAGAAAATACTGGTTTTCACAGTTCTGCCACACTTATTCAACTGCCAGTCAAATAAAGAAATATTTGGCTCAATACATAACTATGAAAGTCTTGAGTTGGGTGCTAACTGAGGATACAAGCTTCATAGAGAGCTGGCTGAACCTGAGGTAGAACTCCCTTCCCCTGACATGCATGGGTGCTCTTCAAATCTCCAGTTCAGATACCTGGCTGTGTTCTTCCTGCTGAGTCTTGCACATGTTGGGCACACCTAATCCACGAACCATTCTTAGCTTCCAAATGTGTTTCTTTCTTTTTGTAAGCCTGGACACTGCAGGGAGGTCTCCATTGAGATAGTCTGTATCTCTGCATACTGGTCACTCATTAATTCAACTCCGGCTATTTGTTATAGTCGTGAATTCAGAGCAAACATTTTGTAAATGGCAAGTGCGTTCATTGCCTCTGGTGGCCCAATGAACCTAAAGTACCAACTGGAAGTCCAGCCCTCTGTGCCAGACTCTAGTTGCAAGAGGGACGACGTGAAAGAAGGTCAAGCCTGGGAAGCACTGTTGTGTGTTTGGCAGGCACATGCTCCTCTAGGAATAACTTACAATCACTCTGCTATTGGGCCACAGTGTTGACAGCCTAAGTGGGGCTACTTTTGAGTGACACACAAGCTTCTGCTAGACGGATACAAATGAGCACTAAAATACCATACCATATAATCTATCCAATTCCTTAACAATCCCCTGCCTCCCAAACCCTGAGACACAAACAGGGCAAATGTGTCCAACCGACTGTGATGTCCAAGTCATTTAGTAAGCTGAAAGAAAACACAATGCAGCATCTCACAGTATGAATATAAAATTACTGTAAAAGCTCTGAAAGGGAAAATAATTATGAAAATTGCTGCAGCACAGAGTAGCTAAACCAGATATGCAGGGACCATAAATATTGTAGAGCAAACATTTTAACATTTAAATATGACTTGAATCTTGATGGGTCGGAAAAGGGTTATATGTGGCAAAGTATATCTGAGTGTGTCTTAGTTAAAAATCATTATGTAAAAGTCAGGAACCCCAGAATCTTCAATCATTAAATCTTTAAGCCTACTGAATTAACAGGTTTTTGTTGTTGCTGGTTTTTAAATCACTCAGTGGTTACCTATCAGAATTCCCAAACACTCTGGCTCACTGTGAAGTCTTTACACCAATTAATTTTGATCAAGGTGTAAAATTTACTTTGGCTACAAGTGAGTATACACATTGCCACAGTGATGCAGTTGGATGAATGTGGAATTGAGAGGTTTATGTATTCATCTGTAGAGGAGGGTACATATCAGTGGGGTTGAAAGTAGGAGGACCAGCATGGGGGCTAGCCTGGGCCAAATCTAGAGGACTTGTTTATTGGAGCACGCAAGAAGAAAACTCAGCCTCTCAAGTACATAAGGGTGAGGTCAAGGCAAGAAACAGTTCTATTCATACAGGACCTCAGTGCAGTGCTGAAGGCCTACCAAGCGAATGATGGGATGACTCACGGGTGCTTTCATAGACAATATGAGTCACTGTTAGACAGTAATAATTGTCCTGTCACTGTTGATAAATTTTTAAAGCCTGTCTTGAGTTTTTTTAACCTTTTTGAATGTTTCCAGAAATTCTAGCTTTCTAAGTGTGGTACAAAGCCCAACAAGGCTGGAGTGAGAAGAAGTTGGGCAATGAAGTTTACCTGCCATGACCCCTGGGCTTAATGAGCGGGATGTCCTTCAATCTTGGGCACTGCCATACCCTTCAGGGGCTACTGGAGTGGTAGGCGCACTGCTTAAACACAGTTCTTCTACCCAGATAAAGATGTGAACAAGCCCTTTCTACTATTTGTCACCTCTTCTTTGCAAAACCCCCTCTACACACACATTCCAAACTAAGGAATCTCTATATCCTGTTTTGAAAAAAGTATTATAAATCTAGTTGTAAGAAACCATGTACTGGGGACGAGGGGAAGATGGTGGAAGAGTAACACGCGGACATCACCTTCCACCCACAGATACACCAGAAATACATCTACACATGGAACAACTGCTACAGAACACCTACTGAACGCTGGCAGAAGACCTCAGACCTCCCAAAAGGCAAGAAACTCCCCACGTACCTGGGTAGGGCAAAAGAAAAAACAAAAAACAGAGACAAAAGAATAGGGACAGGACCTGCACCAGTGGGAGGGAGCCGTGAAGGAGGAACGGTTTCCCACTAGGAAGCCCCTTCGTGGGCGGAGACTGCGGGTGGCGGAGGGGGGGAACTTCCGAGCCACGGAGGAGAGCACAGAAACAAGGGTGCAGAGGGAAAAGCGGGGAGATTCCCGCACAGGGGAACGGTGCCGACAGGCACTCACCAGCCCTAGAGGCTTGTCTGCTCACCCGCCGGGGAGGGCGGGGCTGCGAGCTGAGGATCGGGCTTCGGTCGGAGCTCCCGGAGAGGACTGGGGTTGGCGGCGTGAACACAGCCTGCAAGGGGTTAGTGCGCCACGGCTAGCCGGGAGGGAGTCCGGGGAAAAGTCTGGACCTGCCGAAGAGGCAAGAGACCTTTTCTTACCTCTTTGTTATCTGGTGCTCGAGGAGAGGGGATTAAAAGCGCTGCTTAAAGGAGCTCCAGAGACGGGCGAGAGCCGCGGCTGAAAGCGCGGACCCCAGAGACGGGCAGGAGACGCTAAGGCAGCTGCTGCTGCTGCTGCTGCTGCCGCCGCCAAGAAGCCTGTGTGCGAGCACAGGTCACTATCCACACTTCCTTTCCGGGGAGCCTGTGCAGCCCGCCACTGCCGGTTTCCCGGGATCCAGGGACAACTTCCCCGTGAGAACGCACGGCGTGCCTCACGCTGGTGCAACGTCACGACGGCCTCTGCCGCCGCAAGCCCGCCCCACACTCCGTGCCCCTCCCTCCCCCGGGCCTGAGTGAGCCAGAATCCCGGAAGCAGCTGCGCCTTTAACCCCGTCCTGTCTGAGCAAAAAAGAGACGCCCTCCGGCGACCTAAATTCAGAGACTGGGCCAAATCCAAAGCTGAGCCCCTGGGAGCTGTGAGAACAAAGAAGAGAAAGGGAAATCTCTCCCACCAGTCTCAGAAACAGCGGATTAAAGTTCCACAATCAACTTGATATACCCTGCATCTGTGGAATACATGAATAGACTACGAATCATCCCAAATTAAGGAGGTGAACTTTGAGAGCAAGATTTATGATTCTTTTCCCCATTTCCTCTTTTTGTGAGTGTGTATGTGTATGCGCCTGTGTGAGATTTTGTCTGTATAGCTTTGCTTCCACCATTTGTCCTAAGGTCCTATCCGTCTGTTTTTTTTAAAAAAAATTATTTTCTTAATAATTAGTTTTTAATTTAATAACTTTATTATATTTTACTCTATATTATTTTACTTTATCTTCTATCTTTCTTTTTTTCCTTCCTTCCCTCCCTCCTTCCTTCCTTCCTCCCACCGTCCCTCCCTCCCTCCCTCCTTCCTTTCGTTCTTTTTTCCCTTTTCTTTTCTTTCTTCCTTCCTTCCTTCCTTTCCTTCTTTCTTTTTCTTTCTTTTTTTCTTCCTACTTCTACTAATTCTTTCTTTCTACATTTTCTCCCTTTTATTCTGAGCCGTGTGGATGAAAGGCTCTTGGTGCTACAGCCACGAGTCAGTGCTGTGCCTCTGAGGTGGGAGAGCCAACTTCAGGACACTGCTCCACAAGAGACCTCTCAGCTCCACATAATATCAAACGGCGAAAATCTCCCAGAGATCTCCATCTCAACACCAGCACCCAACTTCACTCAACGACCAGCAAGCTACAGTGCTGGACATCCTATGCCAAACAACTAGCAAGACAGGAACACAACCCCACCCATTAGCAGAGAGGCTGCCTAAAATCATAATAAGTCCACAGACACCCCAAAACACACCACCAGACGTGGACCTGCCCACCAGAAAGACAAGATCCAGCCTCATCCACCAGAACACAGGCACTAGTCCCCTCCACCAGGAAGCCTACACAACCCACTGAACCAACCTTAGCCACTGGGGACAGAAATCAAAATAACGGGAACTATGAACCTGCAGCCTGCAAAAAGGAGACCCCAAGCACAGTAAGATAAGCAAAATGAGAAGACAGAAAAACATACTGCAGATGAAGGAGCAAGATAAAAACCCACCAGACCTAACAAGTGAAGAGGAAATAGGCAGTCTACCTGAAAAAAGAATTCAGAATAATGATAGTAAAAATGATCCAAAATCTTGGAAATAGACTAGACAAAATGCAAGAAACATTTAACAAGGACCTAGAAGAACTAAAGATGAAACAAGCAACGATGAACAACACAATAAATGAAATGAAAAATACTCTAGATGGGATCAATAGCAGAATAACTGAGGCAGAAGAACGGATAAGTGACCTGGAAGATAAAATAGTGGAAATAACTACTGCAGAGCAGAATAAAGAAAAAAGAATGAAAAGAACTGAGGACAGTCTCAGAGACCTCTGGAACAACATTAAAAGCACCAACATTCGAATTATAGGGTTTCCAGAAGAAGAAGAGAAAAAGAAAGGGACTGAGAAAATATTTGAAGAGATTATAGTTGAAAACTTCCCTAATATGGGAAAGGAAATAGTTAATCAAGTCCAGGAAGCACAGAGAGTCCCATACAGGGTAAATCCAAGGAGAAATACGCCAAGACACATATTAATCAAACTGTCAAAAATTAAATACAAAGAAAGCATATTAAAAGCAGCAAGGGAAAAACAACAAATAACACACAAGGGAATCCCCATAAGGTTAACAGCTGATCTTTCAGCAGAAACTCTGTAAGCCAGAAGGGACTGGCAGGACATATTTAAAGTGATGAAGGAGAAAAACCTGCAACCAAGATTACTCTACCCAGCAAGGATCTCATTCAGATTTGATGGAGAAATTAAAAACTTTACAGACAAGTAAAAGTTGAGAGAGTTCAGCACCATCAAACCAGCTTTACAACAACTGCTAAAGGAACTTCTCTAGGCAAGAAACACAAGAGAAGGAGAAGACCTACAATAACAAACCCAAAACAATTTAAAAATGGGAATGGGAACATACATATCGATAATTACCTTAAATGTAAATGGACTAAATGCTCCCACCAAAAGACACAGATTGGCTGAATGGATACAAAAACAAGACACATATATTTGCTGTCTACAAGAGACCCACTTCAGACCTAGAGACACATACAGACTGAAACTAAGGGGATGGAAAAAGATATTCTATGCAAATGGAAACCAAAAGAAAGCTGGAGTAGCAATTCTCATATAAGACAAAATAGACTTTAAAATAAAGACTATTAGAAGAGACAAAGAAGGACACTACATAATGATCAAGGGATCGATCCAAGATGAAGATATAACAATTATAATATTTATGCACCCAACATAGGAGCACCTCAATACATAAGGCAAATACTAACAGCCATAAAAGAGGAAATCGTCAGTAACACTTTCATAGTAGGGGACTTTAACACCCCACTTTCACCCATGGACAGATCATCCAAAATGAAAATAAATAAGGAAACACAAGCTTTAAATGATACATTAAACAAGATGGACTTAATTGATATTTATAAGACACTCCATCCAAAAACAACAGAATACACATTCTTCTCAAGTGCTCATGGAACATTCTTCAGGACAGATCGTATCTTGGGTCACAAGTCAAGTTGGTAAATTTAAGAAAATTGAAATGGTATCACGTATCTTTTCCGACCATAACGCTATGAGACTAGATATCAACTACAGGAAAAGATCGGTAAAAAATGCAAACACATGGAGGCTAAACAATACACTACCTAATAACGAAGTTGTCACTGAAGAAATCAAAGAGGAAATAAAAAAATACTTAGAAACAAATGACAATGGAGACACGACAACCCAAAACCTACAGGATGCAACAAAAGCAGTTCTAAGAGGGAAGTTTATAGCAATACAAGCCCACCTTAAGGAACAGGAAACATCTCGAATAAACAACCTAACCTTGCACCTAAAGCAATTAGAGAAAGAACAAAAAAAACCCAAAGTTGGCAGAAGGAAAGAAATCATAAAGATCAGATCAGAAATAAATGAAAAAGAAATGAAGGAAACTATAGCAAAGATCAATAAAACTAAAAGCTGGTTCTTTGAGAAGATACACAAAATTGATAACCCATTAGCCAGACTCATCAAGAAAAAAAAGGAGAAGACTCAAATCAATAGAATTAGAAATGAAAAAGGAGAAGTAACAACTGACACTGCAGAAATACAAAAGTTCATGAGAGATTACTACAAGCAACTCTATGCCAATAAAATAGACAACCTGGAAGAAATGGACAAACTCTTTGAAATGCACAACCTGCCAAGACTGAATCAGGAAGAAATAGAAAATATGAACAGACCAATCACAAGCACTGAAATTGAAACTGTGATTAAAAATCTTCCAACAAACAAAAGGCCAGGACCAGATGGCTTCACAGGCGAATTCTATCAAACATTATAGAAGAGCTAACACCTATCCTTCTCACACTCTTCCAAGATATAGCAGAGGGAGGAATACTCCCAAATTCATTCTACGAGGCCACCATCACCTTGATACCAAAACCAGACAAGGAAGTCACAAAGAAAGAAAACTACAGGCCAATATCACTGATGAACATAGATGCAAAAATCCTCAACAAAATACTAGCAAACAGAATCCAACAGCACATTAAAAGGTTCATACACCATGATCAAGTGGGGTTTATTCCAGGAATGCAAGGATTCTTCAATATATGCAAATCAACCAATGTGATAAACCATATTAACAAATTGAAGGAGAAAAACCATATGATCATCTCAATAGATGCAGAGAAAGCTTTTGACAAAATTCAACACCCATTTTTGATAAAAACCCTGCAGAAAGTAGACATAGAGGGAAAGTTCCTCAACATAATAAAGGCCATATATGACAAGCCCACAACCAACATCATCCTCAATGGTGAAAAACTGAAGGCATTTCCACTAAGATCGGGAACAAGACTAGGTTGCCCACTCTCACCACTCTTATTTAACATAGTTTTGGAAGTTTTAGCCACAGCAATCAGAGAAGAAAAGGAAATAAAAGGAATCCAAATCGGAAAAGAAGAAGTAAAGCTGTCACTGTTTGCAGATGACATGATACTATACACAGAGAATCCTAAAGATGCTACCAGAAAACTACTAGAGCTAATCAATGAATTTGGTTAAGTAGCAGGATACAAAATTAATGCACAGAAATCTCTGGCATTCCTATACACTAAGGATGAAAAATCTGAAAGTGAAGTGAAGAAACACTCCCATTTACCATTGCAACAAAACGAATAAAATATCTAGGAATAAACCTACCTAAGGAGACAAAAGACTCGTATGCAGAAAATTATAAGACACTGATGAAAGAAATTAAAGATGATACAAATAGATGGAGAGATATACCATGTTCTTGGATTGGAAGGATCAACATTGTAAAAATGACTCTACTACCCAAAGCAATCTACAGATTCAATGCAATCCCTATCAAACTACCACAGGCATTTTTCACAGAACTAGAACAAAAAATTTCACAATTTGTATGGAAACACAAAAGACCCCAAATAGACAAAGCAATCTTGAGAACGAAAAATGAGGCTGGAGGAATCAGGCTCCCTGACTTCAGACTATACTACAAAGCTACAGTAATCAAGACAGTATGGTACTGGCACAAAAACAGAAAGATAGATCAATGGAACAGGATAGAAAGCCCAGAGATAAACCCACGCACATATGGTCACCTCATCTTTGATAAAGGAGGCAGGAATGTACAGTGGAGAAAGGACAGCCTCTTCAATAAGTGGTGCTGGGAAAACTGGACAGGTACATGTAAAAGTATGAGATTAGATCACTCCCTAACACCACACACAAAAATAAGCTCAAAATGGATTAAAGACCTAAATGTAAGGCCAGAAACTATCAAACTCTTAGAGGGAAACATAGGCAGAACACTCTATGACATAAATCACAGCAAGGTCCTTTTTGACCCACCTCCTAGAGAAATGGAAATAAAAACAAAACTAAACAAATGGGACCTAATGAAACTTCAAAGCTTTTGCACACCAAAGGAAACCATAAACAAGACCAAAAGACAACCCTCAGAATGGGAGAAAATATTTGCAAATGAAGCAACTGACAAAGGATTAACTTCCAAAATTTACATGCACCTCAATAACAGAAAAACAAACAACCCAATCCAAAAATGGGCAGAAGCCTTAAATAGACATTTCTCCAAAGAAGATATACAGACTGCCAACAAACACATGAAAGAATGCTCAACATCATTAATCATTAGAGAAATGCAAATCAAAACTACAATGAGATATCATCTCATACCAGTCAGAATGGCCATCATCAAAAAATCTAGAAACAATAAATGCTGGAGAGGGTGTGGAGAAAAGGGCACACTCTTGCACTGCTCGTGGGACTGTGAATTGGTACAGCCACTATGGAGAACAGTATGGAGGTTCCTTAAAAAACTACAAGTAGAACTACCATATGACCCAGCAATCCCACTACTGGGCATATACCCTGAGAAAACCATTATTCAAAAAGAGTCATGTACCAAAATGTTCATTGCAGCTCTATATACAATAGCCCGGAGATGGAAACAACCTAAGTGCCCATCATCAGATGAATGGATAAAGAAGATGTGGCACATATATACAATGGAATATTACTCAGCCATAAAAAGAAACGAAATTGAGCTATTTGTAATGAGGTGGATAGACCCAGAGTCTGTCATACAGAGTGAAATAAGTCAGAAAGAGAAAGAGAAAAACTGTATGCTAACACATATATATGGAATTTAAGGAAAAAAAATGTCATGAAGAACCTAGGGGTAAGACAGGAATAAAGACACAGACCTACTAGAGAACGGACTTGAGGGTATGGGGAGGGGGAAGGGTGAGCTGTGACAAAGCGAGAGAGAGGCATGGACATATATACACTACCAAACGTAAGGTAGATAGCTAGTGGGAAGCAGCCGCCTAGCACAGGGACATCAGCTCGGTGCTTTGTGACCGCCTGGAGGAGTGGGATAGGGAGGATGGGAGGGAGGGAGACGCAAGAGGGAAGAGATATGGGAACATATATATATGTATAACTGATTCACTTTGTTATAAAGCAGAAACTAACACACCATTGTAAAGCAATTATACCCCAATAAAGATTAAAAAAAAAAACCACACACACAAATTCTCTGTATATATATATATATATATATATATATGTATGTATATAAAAAGAAGAAACCATGTACTGGACTCGATAAATTATGAAAACAAAAGACTGATTTTTGAATCTGATTTCTCCTTTCTTCATTTTAAATGGGTTTGAACACAAGTGGTAACACTCTTGAAACAGCATCTAACATAATCTTCAATATGCCACTGATCAAAGGGGCCCACGAACATGTCCTCAAAGACTTCTCTACAATATTTAGGGCCAAATACCTGTGCTTAGCATAGTCATTCTTTACTTAGGAATGGAATTTGAGGAATATCTCTCATAAACTAAAATTTAATAATTTTAATCCTGTTCTCTTGAAATAGGATTAAAAATAAAGACCTCTCATAATGTATCAAGCATAGTTTGAAATTTTTATTTTATGCTATTGAAATTAAAACATCCACACTTTCATATTATTTTCAGTTCCCAACTCATCATGTCATTTTTCCCTCCTTCTTCACACAAACGAACAGCCTTTAATCTTTGTTCTCAAATTTAGTCCTTGGATGTCTTTTTTTTTCCCTTTTATTGAAGGTATTGCTTTGAAAACATTGAATAAATCTGACATTTAAACTCCTCCAATATACTGTCATATATATTTCCTCTGCCAGAAGCCAAGAGGCTTATGTTAAAATATAGCTTGAGGTGTAGAAATCATTGCTAAGAAAAGTAAGTCATTTCTTTTCCTTTGCAAGAAACAGTTGGCCTAGATCTAAAAGGACTATGCAAGCTCTTTTTATTTTCTTCTCTACAATTTTTGAACCTGTTTGGTATGAAGGAGCCTCAGAAAGGATGACCCATTAACCCCTTTTTCTAAGACAAAGGTCATTGTTTCAGTAACCCAGAGAGTTGAGGATCACAGGCTGAATTCTGCTTGAATAGACTCCATTTGGGCAAGTTTTAAGTGTCCCTTATAGTCAGTTCGGGGTTATATAGCATCATAAAAATCCTACAGCTATAGGGGCTTTATAGATTATCTAGTGTGCCTGATTTTAGAGGTGAGAAAAGGAAAATAGGGAGAAGTTAAAGGGATAGCTTAAGGTCATGAAGTCATTTGGGGTAGAACCAGGACTAAAATCTAGGCAATTCTACTCTCAGTTTGGAGTTTGTTCCATTATGTAATGTTTTGCAAGGGACACAAACAAAAGTCCTTACTATCCTCATCCAGAGATTTGATTGTGGATGTGGTATGTGGGCAATTAAGTGGCAGATCCCTCGCCAGCAGTAGGCAGCCTGGTAGAGGGAAGCTAGCAGTGAGGGCACTGTGGGACTCCCGGAAACTGCTTGGGGAGAAGAAAGTCGGATTTCCTTCCCCATCCAGCTTGGCTACAGTATCCACAAGCGACTCTTTATTTATTTATTTATTTTCATTATAAAGAAAACTTTACTGAAGAACAGCAAAGAAAACCATAAAAAATAGAGATGCCATTATTATTGTAGCAGGCTCAATACTCTAAAAAGTCAATGCTTCTAGCAAATTAATCTCTCAGCCGAAAGACTCCCCAAAGCCTCCATACTTTGTGAAGTGGTGTCTAGCTCATTAACGAACACAAGCGACTTTAGCTCCTAGGAGACGCTTCCCCTAAAAAAGGGCTGGAGATGGAAAGCTTCATGGGAGGCCAGAGTTTCTGCTGTTGTGTGGAAGGACAGCAGGGTCAGCCTGACTGGGAATCCATCCTGGCAACAAACACAGGGACGGCTAGTCCCTGAGATTCTTGTTTTAGTACAACAGAGATGAAGGCAGAGAGTGGCCAAAACAACAACAGTAGAGCAGACATCGGAGCAGTTGCCCCAGGGACAACCTCAGCACAGAGGAGTTCAGCAGGTTTGCCAAGTTTACAGAGCAGATGGAATCTAAGCCTCAGCAGTCTGGGTCTGAAGTCTGCACCCTGCCTCTCCAGCTAACTCTCCAGGACAAAATGTCAGGACAATGGGGGACTGGAGCAACAAAAATGGAGCAGAACTTTCAGACAGCTGAAAAGGAAGAAGCAAGAGTTGCCGAATTCCTCTGCAGACTGCGCAGGTCGTGGGTCGGCTGGCTTTTGTCAACTGCCAGGTAGTAGACACTTTTGGCTCTGTGGGCTGTCTGTTCTCTATCACAGCTACTTTTATAATGCAAAAGCAGCCATAGACAGTACAGAGATGAATGGGTGTGGCTCTTTTCCAATAACTTTATTTATAGAAGCAGGCAACAAATAGGAATCTGTCAACCTCAGAAATAGATCCTTGTGGCTTCAGTGGTGAGAAATGGAGAAAAGGAAACAAGGGACTTCAAAAGAAATCAAGTTGTGTTTATCTTGCAGGGCTGTTCTGAGATTTAAAGGAGTTCCTATGTGGGAAATGCTCAGAAAAGTCCCTGGCATCTAATAAGTGCTAAATAAAATGACCACTGTTTGTTTGTTGCTATTGTTGATCATATATATATATATTGGGATGGTAGTAGCTGCACTCACATAAGTGCCTACAGGACAATCTGATATTTTCCAGGATAAAGTAGGAAAGGTCAGAAGCTACCACAACCCATATTTACTCTCTCCTTAGACCCATTACTAGAAGTATTTAACATTCAAAATTATCAAACCCCCTACCCAATTCTATTTAAGTTCGACATCAAGAAAAATCTTCCTGTTGGCAGAAGTAATGAATAGAGGGTTTCTGAGAGGAAGTAGGAACTAGTCAGTACACAGACCCAACTGACAATTTTGATAATTTGCTGTGTGTCTGAAATAGCTCCAAAGTTGACACGTTACATGCTAAATTGAAATGCATTTGTTCAGAAAAGTTCATTCTGTCAGAAGACAGTTATTCTCTCTATTGCTAAGTTATTCAATATAAGGAATAGATTAATTACCTAACTGACTAGCTCTCCTTAGAGGAAAGCATAGCTTGAACATTCATTCAACAAACATTATGGATGACATCTATATGCCTTCTGTTGTTCTAGATGCTGGGGAGGAAACAGTGAACAAAGTAAAAAAATAAATCTCTGACCTGACATATTTTACATTCTGACCATATCAAAAATAATAATATGCTCCATAAAATACCTTAGTGAGTATCTATTCAATGGAAAAAGATTAATGGAAGGAAAAGAATAAAGGTAAATGAGCAGCTCTTGCCTTTTAAATGTCTTTTTTATTCTACCTTTTTTCTTTTCTCTTTTCGTCCTTACTTCCTGACCCTGCCCATCTCCTTCATCTCCTTTTCCTTCTCTTCCCTTTCCTTGTTCCCCCTCTTCATTTGTTCGTTCCTCTTTTCTTTCTTTCTTCTTGAACTGTTAATGTTTCTTTCAGAGTCGGCAGTTGCAGTAGCTTGAACGTCGGTTTTTAAGTTAACGTTTTCCAATTCCTTATTGAGGAAATGATTTTTATTTTCATCAGAAGAGCTTCAAAACAGTTCCCACCCTTTTTTACTCTGTTTTAAAGGCAAAGTAGCAAGTTTACTCCAAGAACTTCTATCTTATTTTCTAATAGACTTTTCTTCCAAAAACGTCTTTTCTGAGTGAAATTGCTCAGATCAAAGTTCACTGTGTCTTTTAGCTCAGTTGAGTCCTCTTTCTTTGTATGTGTGATCCTGCTTAAAACTGTCAGTCTCAGACTTTAAATTCCAAGTGTTACACTTTTTGGGGGGGGGGGGCGCCTAAATGCAAATATAGCAGGAATTATCTAATGGTTTCAGCCGCCTTAATGAGGAATGAGTAGTTTGATTAGGTGATCTTTAAATTAAGGTCACTGCAGGATAAAATACTTTATTAGTGGAATTTGTGACATCTGTTTTTTTTAGAGGACTGTCTACCGAGTCACACAACCTGGGTTCAAGTCCCAGATCTACCTTGTACAAGGTAGATGTGTGTGACTTTGAGCAATTCATTACAATTCTTGGAATCTCAATTTCCTCATCTGTAAACAGTCATGACAACATCTATCCCATGGATTAGCTGGGAAATAGTGCATGTATGACACTTTGTTCTGTATAGGGTAGAAGTGCTCAATAAATGAACACTTGTGATAACAGTGGTATTTACAGTTTGTTCCATATTCTCAATGCCTAAAGCCATCTCACCATATAAGTGACTCATAAGACCCAAACGGATATGCTCTAACGAACTGGCTCAAGAATGCCAGCACTATCTTTATGCCTTTTTCTTCTTTATTCTGGTTTTTCTTTTGCAGTCTAATTAAAAAAAATCATTCCAGAGGTACTCTTCCACAGAGCTAGGAGTAAGATGCCAACAAGAAAGTACATTTGCAGGACGCAGGAGTTAAAATCTCTTATTAGGTTCACCCCGGAGGCATTATCTGTTTATTTTGGTATTTATCTCAGAGACCAATTCCCAAATAACAAGGTTATATGGTAATCCAAGTAGTAAGTAGTTGCATATTTTTACCAGAAACATCATGTCTCCCAAAACTTACTTTGGTTGAATAGTCAAATTTCCAATTCACAATGACTTCATCCAATCTTATTGTAAAGAACTGGCAGGACAGACATTGAGGATGAATTAAATTTTACAGTCTACCACATGGAAGAAATGTTTGAGCTGCCTCAGAATTAATCTAAACACACCCCAGTAAACCTGAAAGGCCTTCCGGGTATTTCTGTAGATTTCTAAGACCTTAGTAACAATGGACTGATTTCATAGACAACTGAGAACTGAGTGACAATCTCGAAGAAAGACCAAGTAGTTCTATCTTCCTCCTCTACTTTTCCAGATGCATAAGCTAAAATGCATAAGCCCAGTTTTAAGCAGGACTAAAGAAATCACAAATTTTTTAACAAAAGAAAAATACATTGTGGCCAAAAAGAATCTCCCTCTGGAAGTTTAATTACCATGTCTATATTGGCTGAGAATAAAATGTTTGGGAAACTGGGTCAATATGGCAGCAGAAGCTGGTTAACCATGCCTCAAAAAATTTCAACATCTACGATAATGTAGCTGTAATTACCAACACCGACCTAAACCACAGTTCAGTTTGAAAATCCCTATAACTATTTTGTATTTTGGGTGATGAGAGACAATTTAGAAATATTTTTATATCTGGCACAGAGTACTATTGATCTGAAAGATAAAATAAATATAGGTTCCAAGTCCTATGCAACCCTCATTGACACATATTTTGTTTGGCATAGTGTCTCGGACCAACACCTTCACTTATAGATGGGAACTGAAACCAGAGAGGGAATGCAGACTGTCAGAGGTCATTATTTATAGTTAGTAACTCCAGGATGGAATTCTGAGCACTTCTTATTTACTATTTTATTTTTCAAAAAGCTTCTTTTGTAAGAAAAACTCAAAACAGATATATAACATTTTGATATTTTCTTCTCGGAGAAACATCTTCAATGCTCACCTTTTTTTAAAAAAAAAATTGTGGTAAGAACACTTAACACGAGATCTAGCCTCTTAACAAATTTTTGTGTACAGTACAGTATTGTCAATTGTAGACATTTATGTTGTACAACAGATCTCTAAAATGTATTCATCTTTCGTAACTGAGACGTCATACCCAGTGAGCCACAACTTCCCGTTTTCCCTGCCCCGAAGCCCCTGATAACCACCATTCTATTCTCTGCTCTTATGAGCCTGACTATTTTAGATTCTTCATGTAAGTAGTATCATGTAGTATTTGCCCGTCTGTGACTGGTTTGTTTCACTTAGCATAAAGTTCTCCAGGTTCATCCATGTTTTCACAGATGACAGGATTTCCTTCTTGTAAGGCTGGATAATATATCTGTACACACACACACACACACACACACACACACACATCATATCTTATTCATCCACTGATAGAAATGCAGGCTGTTTCCATATCTTAGCTGTTGTGAATAATGCATCGAGGTGCAGGTATCTTCTCAAGATACTGATTTCATTTTCTTCTGAAATACACATAGAAGTGAGATTGCTCGAAGGCTTCCGGGAAGATGGCGGAAGAGTAAAACACGGAGATCACCTTCCTCCCCACAGATACACCAGAAATACATCTACACGTGGAACAACTCCTACAGAACACCTACTGAACGCTGGCAGAAGACCTCAGACCTCCCAAAAGGCAACAACCCCCCCCACACACACGTACCTGGGTAGGGCAAAAGAAAAAAGAAACAACAGAGACAAAAGAATAGGGACGGGACCCGCACCAGTGGGAGGGAGCCGTGAAGGAGGAAAGCTTTCCTCACACTAGGAAGGCCCTTCGCCGGTTGAGACTGCAGGTGGCGGAGGGGGCGAGCTTTGGAGCCGCGGAGGAGAGCGCAGCCACAGGGCTGCGGAGGGCAAAGCGGGGAGATTCCCGCACAGAGGATCAGGGCCGACCAGCACTCACCAGCCCGAGAGGCTTGTCTGCTCACCCGCCGGGGCGGGCGGGGCTGGGAGTTGAGGCTCGGGCTTCGGTCGGAGCTCCGGGAGAGGACTGGGGTTGGCGGCATGAACACAGCCTGCAAGGGGTTAGTGCGCCACGGCTAGCCGGGAGGGAGTCCAGGGAAAAGTCTGGACCTGCCGAAGAGGCAGGAGACTTTTTCTTACCTGTTTCCAGGTGCGCGAGGAGAGGGGATTAAGAGCGCTGCTTAAAGGAGCTCCAGAGACGGGCGCGAGCCGCGGCTAAAAGCGCGGACCCCAGAGACGGGCAGGAGACGCTAAGGCTGCTGCTGCCGCCCCCAAGAAGCCTGTGTGCGAGCACAGGCCACTATCCACACCTCCCTTCTGGGGAGCCTGTGCAGCCCGCCACTGCCAGGGTCACGGGATCCAGGGTCAACTCTTCCGGGAGAACGCACGGCGCGCCTCACGCTGCTGCAACGTCACCCCGGCCTCTGCCGCCGCAGGCCCGCCCCGCATCCCATGCCCCTCCCTCTCCCCGGCCTTAGTGAGCCAGAGCCCCCTTTAACCTCGTCCTGTCTGAGCAGAGAACAGACGCCCTCCGGCGACCTACACGCAGAGGCGGGGCCAAATCCAAAGCTGAGCACCTGGGAGCTGTGAGAACAAAGAAGAGAAAGGGAAATCTCTCCCAGCAGCCACAGGAGCAGCGGATTAAAGCTCCACAATCAGCTGATGTGCCCTGCATCTGTGGAATACATGAAAAGACTACGAATCATCCCAAATTAAGGAGGTGGACTATGAGAGCAAGATTTATGATTTTTTCCCCTTTTCCTCGTTTTGTGAGTGTGTATGTGTATGCTTCTGTGTGAGACTTTGTCTGTATAGCTTTGTTTCCACCAATTGTCCTAGGGTTCTATGCGTCCGTTTTTTTTGTTGTTGTTGTTGTTTTTAAATTTTTTTCTTTTTTTCTCTTAATAATTATTATTTTATTTTAATAACTTTATTATATTTTATATTATTTTATTTTACTTTATCTCCTTTCTTTTTTCCTTCCTTCCCTCCTTCCTTCCTTCCTCCCTCCTTTCTTTCTTTCTTTCTACTTCTACTGATTCTTTCTCTCTACTTTATCTCCCTTTTATTCTGAGCCATGTGGATGAAAGGCTCTTGGTGCAGCAGCCAGGCGTCAGTGCTGTGCCTCTGAGGAGGGAGAGCCAACTTCAGGACACTGGTCCACAAGAGACCTCTCAGCTCCACATAATATTAAATGGCGAAAATCTCCCAGAGATCTCCATCTCAACACCAGCACCCAACTTCACTCAACGACCAGCAAGCTACAGTGCTGGACATCCTATGCCAAACAACTAGCAAGACAGGAACACAACCCCACCCTTAGCAGAGAGGCTGTCTAAAATCATAATAAGTCCACAGACACCCCAAAACACACCACCAGACGTGGACCTGCCCACCAGAAAGACAAGATCCAGCCTCATCCACCAGAACACAGGCACTAGTCCCCTCCACCAGGAAGCCTACACAACCCACTGAACCACCTTAGCCACTGGGGACAGACACCAAAAATAACGGGAACTATGAACCTGCAGGCTGCAAAAAGGAGACCCCAAACACAGTAAGATAAGCAAAATGAGAAGACAGAAAAACACACCACAGATGAAGGAGCAAGATAAAAACCCACCAGACCTACGAAATGAAGAGGAAATAGGCAGTCTACCTGAAAAAAGAATTCAGAATAATGATAGTAAAGATGATCCAAAATCTTGGAAATAGACTAGACAAAATGCAAGAAACATTTAACAAGGACCTAGAAGAACTAAAGATGAAACAAACAACGATGTACAACACAATAAATGAAATGAAAAATACTCTAGATGGGATCAATAGCAGAATAACTGAGGCACAAGAATGGATAAGTGACCTGGAAGACAAAATAGTGGAAATAACTACTGCAGAGCAGAATAAAGAAAAAAGAATGAAAAGAACTGAGGACAGTCTCAGAGACCTCTGGGACAACATCAAATGCACCAACATTCGAATTATAGGGGTTCCAGAAGAAGAAGAGTAAAAGAAAGGGACTGAGAAAATATTTGAAGAGATTATAGTTGAAAACTTCCCTAATATGGGAAAGGAAATAGTTAATCAAGTCCAGTAAGCACAGAGACTCCCATACAGGATAAATCCAAGGAGAAATATGCCAAGACACATATTAATCAAACTATCAAAAATTAAATACAAAGAAAGCATATTAAAAGCAGCAAGGGAAAAATAACACACAAGGGAATCCCCATAAGGTTAACAGCTGATCTTTCAGCAGAAACTCTGCAAGCCAGAAAGGAGTGGCAGGACATATTTAAAGTGATGAAGGTGAAAAACCTGCAACCAAGATTACTCTACCCAGCAAGGATCTCATTCAGATTTGATGGAGAAATTAAAACCTTTACAGACAAGCAAAATTTGAGAGAGTTCAGCACCACCAAACCAGCTTTACAACAACTGCTAAAGGAACTTCTCTAGGCAAGAAACAAAAGAGAAGGAAAAGACCTACAGTAACGAACCCAAAACAAATAAGAAATTGGGAATAGGAACATACATATAGATAATTACCTTAAATATAAATGGACTAAATGCTCCCACCAAAAGACACAGATTGGTTGAATGGATGCAAGAACAAGACCCATATATATGCTGTCTACAAGAGACCCACTTCAGACCTAGAGACACATACAGACTGAAAGTAAGGGGATGGAAAAAGATATTCCATGCAAATGGAAACCAAAAGAAAGCTGCAGTAGCAATTCTCATATCAGATAAAATAGACTTTAAAATAAAGACTATTACAAGAGACAAATAAGGACACTACATAATGATCAAGGGATCGATCCAAGGTGAAGATATAACAATTGTAAATATTTATGCACCCAACATAGGAGCACCTCAATACATAAGACAAATACTAACAGCCATAAAAAGGGAAATCAACAGTAAGACATTCATAGTAGGGGACTTTAATACCCCACTTTCACCAATGGACAGATTATGCAAAATGAAAATAAAAAAGAGACACAAGCTTTAAATGATACATTAAACGAGATGGACTTAATTGATATTTATAGGACATTCCACCCAAAAACAACAGAATACACATTTTTCTCAAGTGCTCATGGAACATTCTCCAGGGTAGATCATATCTTGGGTCACAAGTCAAGTCTTGGTAAATTTAAGAAAATTGAAATTGTATCAAGTATCTTTTCCGACCACAACGCTATGAGACTAGATATCAATTACAGGAAAAGATCGGTAAAAAATACAAACACATGGAGGCTAAACAATACACTACTTAATAACGAAGTGATCACTGAAGAAATCAAAGAGGAAATCAAAAAATACCTAGAAACAAATGACAATGGAGACACGACGACCCAAAATCTATGGGATGCAGCAAAAGCAGTTCTAAGAGAGAAGTTTATAGCAATACAATCCTACCTTAAGAAACAGGAAACATCTCGAATAAACAACCTAACCTTGCACCTCAAGCAATTAGAGAAAGAAGAACAAAAAAACCCCCAAAGTTAGCAAAAGGAAAGAAATCATAAAGATCAGATCAGAAATAAATGAAAAAGAAATGAAGGAAACTATAGCAAAGATCAATAAAACTAAAAGCTGGTTCTTTGAGAAGATACACAAAGTTGATAAACCATTAGCCAGACTCATCAAGAAAAACAGGGAGAAGACTCAAATCAATAGAATTAGAAATGAAAAGGGAGAAGTAACAACTGACACTGCAGAAATACAAAAGATCATGAGAGATTGCTACAAGCAACTCTATGCCAATAAAATGGACAACCTGGAAGAAATGGACAAATTCTTAGAAATACACAACCTGCCAAGACTGAATCAGGAAGAAATAGAAAATATGAACAGACCAATCACGAGCACTGAAATTGAAACTGTGATTAAAAATCTTCCAACAAACAAAAGGCCAGGACCACATGGCTTCACAAGCGAATTCTATCAAACATTTAGAGAAGAGCTAACACCTATCCTTCTCACACTCTTCCAAAGTATAGCAGAGGGAGGAACACTCCCAAATTCATTCTACGAGGCCACCATCACCTTGATACCAAAACCAGACAAGGATGTCACAAAGAAAGAAAACTACAGGCCAATATCACTGATGAACATAGATGCAAAAGTCCTCAACAAAATACTAGCAAACAGAATCCAACAGCACATTAAACGGATCATACACCATGATTAAGTGGGGTTTATTCCAGGAATGCAAGGATTCTTCAATATATGCAAATCATCAACGTGATACACCATAAAAAATTAAAAAAAAGAAGTGAGATTGCTGGATCATATAGTAGTTTTATTTTTAATTTTTTGAGAAACCTCCATACTATTTTCTATAGCATCATTTTATAGTCCCACCACCAGTGCATTTCTTCCTTTTGTACACATCCTTGCCAATGCTTGTTACTTTAAAAAAAAAAAAAGTTATCCTGACAGATGTGAGGTAATATCTCATGGTTTTGATTTGCATTTACCTGATGATTAGTGACGTTGAGCATATTTTCATGTAACTGTTTGCCACTGGTAGGTTTTCTTTGGAAAAATGTCTATTTAAGTTTTTGCCCATTTAAAAAATCTAGTTATTTGTTGTCGTTGGTTTTAATTTTTTGTTTTTTGCTATTGAGTTGTATGAGTTACATATATATTTTGGAAATTAACCTTATCAGATACAGGGTTTGCAAATATTTTCTCCCATTCTATAGATTGCCTTTTCATGTAGTTGACTGTTTCCTTTGCTGTCCGAAAATGTTTCCCTACTCAATGGAGAATCCAATGAATAAAAAAGGAAATAGGGAAAAAGTCCTAAATTAGAATTTGCATAAAGCAATATGTTTCATTTTCTTTCTCTCTCTCTCTCTTTTTTTTTTTTTGTAAACTAGAATTACATTGAAAATAAAAGATGAAAAGCCTGAAATGCTCCTGCCAGGTGGTCAGTGCATGCTTTCCCTGGATGGCAAACCCACATAGGAAGATGAACCATTACTAAGAAGTTGTTTGGTAAACATGGATTCAGAGCAAGGAAGGTAAGCTGGGAGGCCTAAGGGCTGGTAGGTAAGCAATGATAACCTGAAACTTCTCTTTGGATGGGCTATATATTAGCATTTTCCCCTCTGAACAACACAAGAGGAACCCCTGCAAGTAAGATAGCTTGTTTTAACCAAACCAATGGTTATCAAGTGCTCGTTCCTTTATTGGATATTACTACCATTGTTCACTATCGGTTACAACAACTGCTGCTACTACTACACTTCTACTAGGTATCAATTATTATAAGCAGATAATACAGTAGACACTGCAATCCGGTACTACATCTAATCAGTACCATTGTGGGGAAGGGTATATCTTCCTGGGGTTAAGTAAAATCGTGGAAATTTGTAGGAATAGAATAGCATAGTCCTGGACTTACCAATGGGAGAGGAGACCAAATTGATTCAATTACAAAAAACACAAGGCTAGTTTAACTCAAGAATCATGCACACAGTTTGAGTGCAAGGATTGAGGGAGGTGGAACGCATAAAAACAATTACCTTGAAGCTGATTTTTAACAGTATCATATTATCATTAGCAGTAAAGGAGCAATTATCACAGTTAATAAAATCACATTAAAACATATGACAGTTAAAGAAAGCACAATGGTGGAAGTTTAATGGACTATATTTGCTGCCAGATTTTATATTGGGTGTTAGATTATTTATAGGACATATGTTCTAGGAAAACAACTGTTTCAACTGGAAATGAGCAAAGCTGAAGACATTTTCCCCTTTGAAGCAATGTGGTCGTACATTATTCTGGTAATTTTTATGCCCTAGAAACTATGCTAAGTTTAAAGCATATTTAGCTTTCTAAATATATTTTTATACAGCATTATTTTATTTTGTAAATAGACATTTCCATTTGAATTTAAAATAAACCAGTTTCATAATATTAGCGGTAAGTGTTAATCCACACAAGGCACCCTCTGTCTGCCCACCTCAGCCCCACTCTCTTGCCTTGTCTACTTTACCTCCCACTTGCAACCAGTCCTCGCTCTCTGGCCATGTCCCCTCCCCATGACACTCTGTTATCTGCTCCCCCATACCACTTTAGCTGTTGCTTTTGCTGTATTTCTGCTGTCATTGATTCACCTTTCCCCAGCCCTTTGCTCCTACCATTCCATTCTTACACACTGTAGTGGAGAATCCAAGTGGTGCAGTGATTCAAAGTGAGTTTTGAAGTTGAGTTTAGCTAAATGAAAGACCCAGCTTGGAAGCACTGTTCGATTACTAATGAGGTATATGACATTGAGCAGTTAACTTCTCTAGACCTCGGTTCCTCATATATAAAATGAGGATAATAATAGCTGTTTTGCAGGACTATTGTGAGGATACACTTAGAGGAAGTCTACAGTGTTCTCAGTGTCATGCCTCATACACAGCAGGTGCTCCACAAAAGGCAAGTAATAAAACTGCTGAAGGAGGGCTTCCCTGGTGGCGCAGTGGTTGAGAGTCCGCCTGCCGATGCAGGGGACACGGGTTCGTGCCCCGGTCCGGGAAGATCCCACATGCCGCAGAGCGGCTGGGCCGGTGAGCCATGGCCGCTGAGCCTGCGCGTCTGGAGCCTGTGCTCTGCAACGGGAGAGGCCACAACAGTGAGAGGCCGCGTACTGCAAAAAACAAAACAAAACAAAACAAAACAAAAACTGCTGAAGGAGAAGCCCTTCCATCTGGAAGGCAGGGAAGGTCCTGGCTCTCACCAGAAGCCCCTGGTGCTCCACACTTGTCCAGCTGGCAGCTTGCTCTGTACTCCTTCCTGGGTTATTCTTGGTCTGCATCACAAGTCTACAGCCCAGCGTTTCTCCAGTTTTACTGTGCATACCTCACCTGGGGAGCGTGATGAGAAATATAGAATTGTGGGCCCTCCAAGAAGGGTTTCTCGTTCCATTTTGTTCTGTGGTGGGGTCCAGAAAGCTGCATTTTTACCACAAATGTTTCTGGTTCCAAGCCAGGATTGAGGTCCACTGTGTTAGAGCACTGCCATGACCACAGAGTCATAGATATTTCTGGTGACAGGGTCCGGTCTTGCTGACTGATATGGTACCACACTGGTACTTCCACACTGGTCTTGAAGTTAGAACACATCTAGCCTTAAAACTGGTTTCTCTCCAGTCTGTCTTTTTTCTCTTGCTTCTGGACTTAGCACCCTCGAAGGGGTTATATATATTGACATTTTTGTTTGGGACAGGAGGAAAGAGTTTCTGGGTTGGATGCCTCCTGTGGGCTTTTCCCTGGTAACAAAATTCCCTCTTTGTCTAGGATAGTAATTCTCAAAGTGTGGTCCTAATCAGCAGTACTGGCATCACCTGGGAAATTTTCAGAAATGCAGGTTATCAGGCATTACCCTATACTTACTGAATCAAAAACTCTGCAATCTGCATTTTTTCCACTTTTTATTTGGAGATAATTGTAGTTTCACATGTCCTTGTTAAGAAACACTAAAGAGAGATCCCTTGTACCTTTTATTCAGTTTTCACCAATGGTAACATCTTGCAAAACTATAGTCCAATAATATCACAACCAGAACCTTGATAGTGATACAGACCATTTCTATCCCCACAAGGATCCCTCACGTTGCCCTTTTATTGCCACATTCACTTCCTTTCAGCCTTCACCCCCTCCTTAACCCCTGGCAACCACTAATCTGTCCTCCATTTCTATAATTTGTAATTTCAAGAATGTAATATAAATGGAATCATACAGTGTGTAACCTTTTGCGATTTTTTTTTCCCACTCAGCATAATTCTCAGAAGATTCATCCAGGTTGTTGCATCGATAGTTCATTTCTTTTTATTGCTGAATAAGAGTCTGGGTACGGATGGATCACAGTTTATTTAACCATTCACCCATTAAAGACATCTGGGTTTTCTTTTTTGACTATTACAAATATAGCTATTATAAACATTTGTGGAAAGGTTTCTGTGTGAACGTAAGTCTTCATTTCTCTGAGATAAATACCTAGGGGGACAATTACTGCCTTGCATAGTAGTTGCATATTACATTTTTAAAGGAATTTCCAAAGTATTTTCCAGAGTGACTGTATCATTTTATATTCCTATTATATATACATAACTTATCAAACTTTATTGGCATCATTTTCACAGTTTAAGTGAAATATAGAAAACTTACCTCTCTTTATATCCTTTTATCTTCCTTATTTATAATATAATTGCCTTAAGTACTTCTTCTACATGCATTTAGAATCACATCTATAGCACAGTCATAATTTTTGCTTCCATCATAAAACATAACTTAGAAAATCCCAGATGAAAAGAAAAACCTGTTGTGTTTGTCTATAATTTTGTTTCCTGTGTTCTTTCTCCCTTCCTGATGTTCCAAGATTTCTTCTTTTATCTGTATCTTTCTTTTTTAGGGAACTTCCTTCAGCCATTCTTTGTATGTCTACTCAAAGCGAATTGTCTTAGTTTTCCTTCATCTGAAAATGTCTTGATTTCCCTTTCATTCCTGAAGAATATTTTCTCTGGACATAGGATTTCTAGTTGAATTTCTTTCATTCTTTCTTCCTTTTTTTGTCAGCACCTGAAAAATATTGTGCTACTTCCTTCTGGCCCCCATGGTTTCTGGTGAGAAATCTGCAGTCATTTGGATTGTTTTACCCCCATAGGTATTGATTTTCTCTAGCTTCTATAAAGATGTCTTTGTCTTTTCAGAATTTGAATTATATGACTCAGCATGTATTTTTTGGGTTTGTCTTGTTTGGGGTTCTTACCAAATTTGGGAATTTTTCAGCTATTATTTATTTGAGTGGTTTTTTTTTTTACATTCTTAATTTAATTTTTAACCAATTTTATAAAGGTATAATTTACATTCAATAAAATGCACCCATTTTAAAGGTACAGTTTAATGAGTTTGGACAAATGTATAGACTCATGTAACCAACAGCACAATGAAGACAATAAACACTTCCATCATCCCCAAAAGTTCCCTTGCTCCCAAATATTTGCCCTTGCCTCAAAAATATTTTAGTATTTTTTTTTCAGTTCTTTCCTGTTTCTCCTCTCTTCTGGATTTCCAATGACAGAAGAGTTAGATCTTTTTTAATAGTTCTATGGTTGCTGAGACTCTATTTTTGTTTTGTTTTGTTTTTTGTTTTGGGTTTGTTTTTTTTTTAAAGTTTCTTTCTGTTGTGCAGATTGAGTGATTTCCACCTCCCTATCTTCCAGTTCACTGATTCTTTCCTCTGTCTTCTCCATTCCATTATTAATTCTATCCATTGAACTTCTAAATTTCAGTTCTTATATTTTCCACTTCCAAAATTTCCATTTGGTTCTTCTTTATGTCTTCTATTATTTTGCTAAGACTTTCTATTTCTTTACTGAGGCTTTTGATTTTTTCCTTTGTTGTCATCTCAAGCACATTCTTTATTGCTCATTGAAGCATTATATTGGTTGCTCTAAAATCGTTGTCCAGTCATTGTAACGTCCATTATCTTGATGTTGGCATCTATTGATTGTCTTTTTTCATTCAGTTGGAGATGTTCCTGATTCTGGGTCTGATGAGTAACTTTCAATTGGAATTTGAACTTTTTGTGTGTGTCGGGAGATTCTGGATCTTATTTAAACCTTTTGGTTTAGCTGGCTTCATCTGACACTGCTCTGGCAGGGGAATGAGGGGCGGTGTGTCACCTTGTTACTGCCAGGTGGGAGTAGATGTCCAGGTTCCCTGCTCAGCGTGCACTGACATTCAAGGAGGGAACACCACAGTGCTGGGCTGGGGAGGGTGTTTGAACTCCCCAGGTAGTGTCCACTGACTTTCTGGTGAGGTTGGCCTCATCATTGCTGGATAATAGGTGAAAGTCTGGATGCTCTACTTGGCCTTCTTTGATATCAGAGGCTAGGACACCTCATTATTGCAATTGGCGATGGAGGTCCAGGAGCCTCAAGTGGTCTCCACTGACACGGGGGGAGCTCATTACTGGCTGGAGGGGAAGAAAGTCCTGGTTCCTTGCTTGGCTTCTTTAATAGCACCCAGAAGGGGGCTTGGGGCATTTCATTTCAACCTCACTAAGATGAAAGTCTAGGCCTTTGTTGGTCTTGGTGAAGGTGTGCTGTTTTTTTTCTGTGCTGTTTTGCTGAAATGGAGCTGTTATTTTCAAAAAGTTTCTGTCTTGGTAGACTGCCCCTTTCTGAGTCCTTTTGTTAAGACTTTTTTTTGTCTGAGACCATTGGCATTTCCTGGTTAGTGGTTTCTTCTGCTCCAAGTCTGGGATACGTGAGGCAAAAAGAAAACTCAGGGAACTCACCACAGTGTCCTTCCTTGGTTCTCAAGGTCCTAGTCAGTCTGCCTTCTTCTCTCCATCTTTCAGAGCCTTCTTATGTTTGTTATACGTATAAAATGTTTAGTGGTTTTAGTTGTATTTAGCGGGAGGAGTAGGGGAAAATATGTCTCTCCCTCTTCTCAGAGAAGTCACCCAGTCTGCATTTTAAGAAGCCCTCGAGGTGACGGTGATGCAATGCTAAGGTTCTCAAGAATCTGTGCCTATTTGTTTTCTTACCTCCTTTCCTTCTACCACAGCTGTGGGGCAAAGCACTGAGCATCTGTGTTTACCATGAGAAGTTTGGGGGTCACTGTTACTCTCTTCACAGAAAAGCCCTTCCCTCATCTGTAACTCCTTTAACAGTTTCCTGCCATGTGTGCAGGGTTTGGGGGTAGTTTCAGAAGGTGAGTAGAGGCACCAGGATGGGCTTCAGGACCCCAGGTTAGACAGAGAACATGGTCCAGAGTGGTCTTTGAGTGCAGCGCCTTAGGCCAGAGTTGGTGGTTCATACTGAACACAAGAAAACAGACAGAAAATGTGGTTCCGATTTGGAAATTATTCAGAAATGTGGCTGAAACTTTTCAAAAACAAAGTGAGGATGAGCCACTCATTCCCGTCATGGCCATGTCTGCTCCATGCTCCTTTCTTCCCAGGGAGGGCAGATTGGGAATTAGTAGCAGCTGGGAGTCCCCTGGTGAAGCTGCCTAGTCGGAACATTACAGAAGATAAAAATGCATCTTTCTTTTTTTTTTTTTGCGGTACGCGGGTCTCTCACTGCTGTGGCCTCTCCCGCCGCGGCGCACAGGCTCCGGACACGCAGGCCCAGCGGCCATGGCTCACGGGCCCAGCCGCTCCGCCGCATGTGGGATCCGGGGCACGAACCCGCGCCCCCTGCATCGGCAGGCGGACTCCCAACCACTGCGCCACCAAGGAAGCCCCAAAATGCATCTTTAAATTGGCCTTAATCATCCAGTCATTTCAGAAAGTTACTTACTGATATCATTAGATCAATAAGATTGCCCTAACAGCAACACTTGTTTTGCAAGCTACAATGCAATAGTTATTATTGGAATTTTCCAAAGTAATACTGTGTGTGAGTATAATAGCTTTACTGTTTTTTCTAAAAAAAGTCAAGATTAATCATCAAGGTATTCCTTTGCTGTTGACATACTGTCATCGTATCCCCCTTAACAGATGAAGAAACTGAGGAAGTGGGATAGAGATTTAGTACTCAATAATTGTTTGTTAAAGTTTATTAAAAATAATAGGCAGCATCAATTAAACACTGTTCACAGAGTGATGGTCACAGGACTTTATATACGTGTGCATGTTGGCTCTTTTTAATCCTTGTGGCAACCTATTATTACTGTCATTCTGAGTTTTCAACATTGTCTCATTTGTACCCATGGGATTTTAATTTATGGAGGTGACTGAGGGATGACAATGCCATTGAAAGGAGAATTTATTACTTACATTTCCCAAGAGAAGGGGGAAGCCACTCCACATAGGCCACAGGGAAGCACCAGATTTGGTAGGAAGCAGGAGCGGAGGTGAGAGGAAAGCTTAGGACAGCGACTTTATTGGGGTTTCCATGGGAGAGGTAAGGCAGGGCAGCGTATACAGTTTAGGATTGACTAGTATGAGTAACTTAAGTGGACTTTGAGCTATAGAGGTGATCTCTAGTTGTCTGGTACCTGGCCCTGAGATGCTTTAGGGTGGGGGAAATATTAGGTTGTGTGAGAAGTAGATAAAGAGGGCGGTTGGGGGTATAGACCCAGTATTGGCTGGTTTGCATATGAAAGGCGTGCTCCCAAGTAGGGCGTTTACTACCTTTAGGAAATAACTAGCTCTGCGAGAAGCAGTCTGTAAGGTCCCCCAATATGTCAAAGCGTAAGATATAGAAAAGTTAAAAAAATGATTAATACAAATGTGGGCACTGAGACATAGAGAGTTAAAAGGACTAGCCTAAGGTCACACAGCTGGGAAGTGGCAGAGCCTGGACGTGAATGGGCTCCAGCTGCCTCTGAAGATCCCGCAGAACTTCAGCTTGGGACCGTTCCCCAGTTCTTGTCACTATGCCACCCTGCCCTTAATGAACTTGAGCACAAATGGCTGATGGAATTTGAAAACAGAAGTGCCTTTAAAGAGTGCAAAGAAAAGAACAAAACCCTTGAAACTAGACATTGGGAGATAAAGCTAATAGAACTGGGATCATTGAGCCCGGTGAAGAGAAAGCTGAGGCGCCATCTTGGTTTGTGAAGGGCAACGAAACACTAGACTATGAAGAGCTGGGGTTTATCCCTATCTCCACATGAAGGACTCAGAACAGAAACGCAAGGTTTCCTAGGAACACTGACTGTAAAACAGTGGCAGATTTCTGGTTGAGGACATGAATCAACCTCTCAGGAAGCAATTCATCCCAACCTTTGTGCTTATCTAGTATTCATGTTTCTCATAACTATTATAATAATTAAAATGCAGAGTGATCTGGAATCATAGCTTCAAAACCCTTTCATTTATATTATTCTACCTGAAATAATTATTTGTCTTCCCACGTTTGTGAAAGGTTTGAATTTTATCCTACTGTACTCTGATGTAAGAAATATCACACTAAAAAAAAGAAAAAAGAAAAAAAGAAAAAAAAAAGAAATATCACACTATCATTCCAAATTATTTTTAAACAGATTCCAAATCTCCAGTCACCGAGATGGTGAGAAACTCATTTCCAGTCATAAGGATATGGGACAAGGGGGGAGTGGTCCTGGTCCTGCACTTCCAAGGTCACATAGGAGAATTGGAGTCTAGACAGATTACAAAAGATCAGAGTTCTTTGTCTTCCATATGATGATTACAAAGATATTTATTAAGTTTTCATGATCATTATGAAAGCAAAAGACTCTGATTCTCTATGGTCTCTTTAAATCCGATAGCTCTGCTACACCAGCACCAAACCTAGGGGCAGAAGTGGTGGTCTTGGCGCCCCTTGCACAGCCTCTCAAGGTGAACCACCCTATTGGTAAAGGAGTCAGGGTGGATCCTGCTACTCCATCAAGTACTAATTTCCTCTTTCCAGGCTTGCAGAAGGTCTCTTATCAAAGATATGGAAGCTGTTCTTCCCAACCCCAAAGATCTTCTTTCCCCTCTTCTCCCCTCATTCATTTCCTTAGTCAATTCAGGCTTTCAAAAACAAGACAATAAGAAGGGTTTTCTTTGAGTGACTTCTGCCTTTAGTCTTGAACCTCAACTACAGTGAATCCCAAAGCCTTCCCCATTTTAATGAGGCAAGAAAAAATACAGTGAGAACAACAATGTAAATTAGTATCTCAATAAACCACCCTACCATCATTCTACAAACCAGGGAAAGATCGTATATCCCACGTCAACAAGGTGCTGCAAATCTATTCGGAGTGAGACTTGAACCTAAAATTGCCATCTGCCATCAGCCTTCCTGCCTCCAATAAAGGACTTTGTAACTGCTTAGACCAGCTAGTCATTTCTCTCATTATTCAGTGCAAATACGTTATACAAAGAGAGTATAACATGAAATAACATTTCAAAATATCATACCACATTAGAGAAAAATCCTAAATACCAACAGAATGCATTTTTTGGCTGTGGGACTAAAAACAGCTTGTTGGAACTCATTTTGTTTGTTAGAACTAAAAGCCACTCTGGAATGATTTCTTCTTTTCCAATGTGTAATGGTTCATTTCATGCATGGAACAACTGTAATGAAAACAGCTCTTTACTAAGTCTTTGCCTTTTGGCTTTAAATCACAATTAAAATAACATTACTCAGATCTCAGTTGTCCCTATTTTTACCTCTGGTGCTTAGGTTGTGGTACCTATTGAAAATTCTTTGCCTCAAACATAAATAGGTGAGAAGCTGAGAAAATCAATTTTAATGAAAGCATGGATGGGAGAGAAACAGATAGTATTCCCAAAACTCAGAGATTGCAAAAAGCTTTTAAACGGAAGCAATAACCATCATGAAATGCATCAATAAAGGAATTAAAGACTTGGGAGGCAGCCAAAATATATAGTTGCAGGCAAGGGTCTAGAAGGTGTTAATAAATTTACATCTCATTATGAAGGACAGTCAAGGTTAGGCGTCATGACCAAACAGGAGATGTTTGAAAATGAAATAGACAACTGCCACACTGTAGAAAGTGGGGGTAATGGGCAGTTCTGCTTTGTGGACTCTGGGATCACACAGGAATATTCAGGAGAAGGCAGCAGCTAACTCTCCACTCCCCAAAGCCACCTCCATCTGGGATTTTCTTCTCCCTCTTCATGAAAGCCAAACCACCCAAGCCATGACTTTTCAAAGTATTCAGAAATTCCAATCAGCAGCTGCAGGGCACCTGTCCTGTGCCACAATTCTGATCAACCCCAGCTCCCACATCTATTCTTTCCCATTTTCTTCTTCCCCCATGACCACTACCCTTATCTAGGTCCCTGTTATCTCTCAACTCTATCACTGCAGCAGCTCTCAACTCCTCTCCTTAACTTCAATTTATTCCCACTAGTGCAAGAATCATCTGTAGATAGATAACGCACATGCTATTAATCAGTAGCTCTAACACATCAATCCCTTTTTTGACCCCTGGTTGCCTACAGAATAAAATCAAGGTTCTTTAGAATGTATTTTGGTTTATCCTCTCTTTTTTAGTTTTACTTATTTTGTATTTACATCTGATCCTCTATTTTAGAATAGAGGAAGCCCACCAGGGGTGGGCTGTGCTATGGGTGGAATGAAATGCATTGTCTCTCTCTGATAGTTTTCCAGAAACTCTTTTCTTTTTATGTGACCCAGGGTCCATTTATACTGCTCATCAGCACAACTCTGATCTCTGGGACAGCAAGTCCCTTCTGGTCTGTTATTTGCTTTTTCTTGTCCGATTCCTTGTCATCCCCAGCTCTCTCTCTTTCTCTGTGTAATCCTGTCCTCCCAATCAACTCGGAGCCACTGAATGCCTTATGCTCTCTCTCCTCCATTTGTACCTGCTATTCTGTCCTCCTGAACACTCTTCCCTGGACGTATTTCTATACATTCTTCAGCTTAGATGTCAGCCCCTTCGGGAAGCTTTTGCTGTGACTCAAACAATGCAATATCTTTTCTTATAGGATTGTATCTTTACTCCTCTAGTGACACACACAAATCTCCTGTTCACCTTGTTTGAGTTTCTGCTGCCTGTAAGTTCCATTAGGATATGAACTTTTCACTTAAAAATATATATTCTTAATTAATTAACATTTTCACTATAATTTCTCCAGCACCAAGCTCCTCAAGGTGGAACATAGGAAAGCCAGTCATTATCCCTCAACAAGGAAGTTGCCAAATTTTGTGGTAGGTGATCTAAAAGAGCATCGCGACTGTAGGTAGTCTTCTGGGCATTTTTTTTTTTTGCACTTGATACTGTAAGATTACTCCATATAGTTACCTATAGTTCCTGCTAATTATTTTTTATTGCACACATGTGCTCTCACATATGTGCGTGTGCGTGCACTCGTGTGTGTGTATGTATAATATAAAGCAAATTACTTATCCATTCTTCTGATTTAGGCATCTGAGTTGTTTCTGGTTTTTTGCTTCTACGACTACACTGCCGTTGTTGAGCAAACACAGGTGACTAACCTGAGAACAAGCCCAACAGGCTTTCCTAAGCAACACTGGGGAAACTTGTAGTGACAGGAGCAGTAATAATGTAAGGACCCACAAAGCTATCACTTCGTGTTGCTACTACCTATGATCATTAATATGAAGGAAATAGGAGCTTGTCACAATATGTAGCTCCTGTATTAAGGAGGTCAACATAGTGAATACTTGGCTACCCTCAAAAAGAAAGAAAATGGATATGACATTTTATTTCACAATCTTCACTATAAAAGTTAATTATTCAAAATACATAATAAGTTCTATATTCATTTGATTTTGGAGATAGTTTCTCTCCTGACAAAGAATGAAGAATGCTGTTAATCAGTAGCTCTTACACTTGGCTGCATATTAGAATCACTTGAGGGAGGTTTTAAAAATTCTGAGGCCCAGGTCATTCTATAAACCAATTAAATCAGCCTGTCTGGGGAGTGGACCCCAGGCATCAATATTATTTTTAATGTTCCCTGTGGATTCCAGTACACAGCCAAGACTGACAGCCACTGCTCTAAACCACATGATCTAACCTGTGTGTTCATCCCTCTTACTTAAACTGAGCATATGTGGGCTGACTACTTTGAACTTTGGAGAAAGAAAAAGTTTTCAGAAAATAATAGCTAACAAACACAAAAAAAGAAGCATAAAGCAAAAATTTTAAATCCACAAGCATTTAAAAAACAGAAGTCCACTGAAGAAAATTGTTTACCTGATACAAAAAAACCCCCAAACCACCTTGATGCTCCAGAGTTAGGAGTAACTGCTTCTACTGGAAATTTTTCTTGTGCTTCTCTTTCTTTTCTGTTTCTTTCTCTCTCTCTCTCTCTCTCTGTCTCTTCAAAGTACATTTTGAAGTTTTCTTTCTCACTCTACCCACCCCAACCTCGGTTGGCAAACTCTGGAAAGAATTAGAAAAAGAATGACATCTCAAGTTAGCATTTTGCATATAAATCTGTTTTCTTATCTTCTCAGTTGCTTTTCTGCTTTTCCTCCATGTCCTTTTCACAAAATGTCACTCAGTTTCATCGCATCGAGAACTCTGTTGGGAAGGAAGGCAGAATGCTTGCCCTTCCTTCAAGAAAGTTTCAATTACAGCATTCTACTATTCAGTGTTTATTTAATAAGTGTTCGTTGAGCAGGTGCTATGTGCTATGTACTGGGCTAGGTAATGAGATGGGAAATGAACAAGGCATAGTCGATAATCTGGTGAGAAAACATATTTCTAAACAAATAATTTCTTCAAAAATTAATTACATTTTTGAAATAATGATACACTTACATATTTTTAAAATCAAAAAGTATTAAAGTAAAAACCTCCCTTCCACCACTGTCCAGTTCACAATAGGTAGGCAGTGTTATTAAGTTCCTGTGTATCCTTCCATAGGTTTTAGCATATATGCAAATACAAAGATTATTTAAAGATGAATATTTATTTATTACTCCCCCTTTTTCCACAAATAGTAGATGATTGTTTTATATGTTAATGTTTTCCATTTTACAACGTATCTTGGAGATCTTTCTGTATCAGTACATAAAGATCGTATTTATTATTTTAGGTAGGTGCATAGTTTTCATTGCATGATATTCCATAATTCATTTTACCAACCTCATAGAGACAAAATTTAATTTTTTCCCAATATTTTTCTTTTCTTTTTTTTTTTTTTGTTGCGGTACGTGGGCCTCTCACTGTTCTATAACAAATACAAATAATTTCATCATCTCATACATGTAAACTCTAAGATAAATTCCTAGCAGTGGGATTGTTTAGTCAATGAACTTTTACTTTTGACAGATATATTGACAGATTGTCATGTACTGAACTTATGCAAGTTTCCATGCTCACCAGCAATATATGGAGGTGCCTGTGTCCTCACATCATTGTCTACACACAAGATGTTCATTGGGATTTGAATTTTTGCTGATTTAATGGATGGAAAATGGTGTCATGTCAATTTGTATAACCTTTATTATGAATGAAATTAAATATCTTTTTATAGCATAAGTGTTATGTAAGAGGGGAGTAAAGGATGCACTTTAACTAAATATGATAGAGGACCCATGTGCCACCTGTCTACTGATCAGGGTGACCATCATTAAAAAGTCTGCAAATAATAAATTCTGGGGAGAATGTGGAGAAAAGGAAACCCTCCTACACTGTTGGTGGGAATATAAATTGGTGCAACCACTACGGAAAACACTATGGAGTTTCCTTAAAAAAACTCAAAATAGAATTACCATATGATCCAGCAATCACACTCCTGGGCATATATCCAGAAAAGACAAAAACTCTAATTCCAAAAGATACATGTACCACAATGTTCATAGTAGCACTATTTACAATAGCCAAGACATGGAAGCAACTTAAATGTCCATTGACAGATGAATGGATACAGAAGATACAATGGAATAGTACTCAGCCATAAAAAAGAATGAAATAATGCCATTTGCAGCAACATGAATGGACCTAGAGAATATTATGCTTAGTGAAGTAAGTCAGACAGATAAAGACAAATATCATATGATACCACTTATATGTGGAACCAAAAAAGTAATATAAATGAATGTGTATGTAAAACAGAAACAGACTCACAGACATAGAAAACAAGCTTATGGTTACCAAAAGGGAGAGGGATGGGGGGAGGACAAACTAGGAATATGGGATTAGCAGACACAAACTACTATACATAAAATAGATAAGCAATAAGGATTTACTGTATAGAATAGGAAATTATACCCAATATCTCATAATAACCTTTAGAGGAGTATAATCTGCAAAACAAAAACAAACCCAAATCACTATGCTGTACTCCTGAAACAAACAATATTTTAAGTCAACTATACTTCAATGAAAAAAACCATACTTATACAAAATAAATAAATAAATACAATAGAAAAAGCAGGGAGGGAGAAATTTGTCATCTCTACATCTGAAAATAAAAACACAATTTTTTAAGCTCAGTCCTCAGCAGTTTGCATTGGATTCTTTCTCAAAATGCCTTTCAACTGAGTCATGGCGAAAGCATGGAGAAAAACATGATTTCCCATTTTTTTTCTTTTCTGTTCCAACTATTCTACTGGATCTTTTAAATATAGCTTTTGGATTGCTAACAACATTTTCAATAAGTTTGGTTTTCATTCAGCTTATTTGAGTTCCTGTTTGTCCCCCATTCAGGTATTTTGGTGATATGTTTACCACTGCCTTTTTTCATTTTTAAAAGTTCTAACACAATATTACATGTTTTTTTGATATTTATGTACTTTTTCTCTTAGCTTATATTCTATGTGTATCAATATGGATAAACAACACTGAGCAAAAAGTATGCATGTAGAAAATATTACAAGTTTAATATTGCAAATACAACTACAAAAATTTCTAATGTGCAGCACTTTAGAGTTTACAAAGTGACTTAAGGTGTATTATCTCATTTAAGGTGCTCAACAGGTCTGTAATTTACTCTTGAGAAATTGCCTCCATCGCAAATAACACAGAGAAATTAAGTTACTTGCTGTCAGTCTCATAGCTAACCCAGGGCATATTGGAATCCATACCCAAGAATTCCAACTCCAAGTCCAGTACATTTTCTAACTAAACTCAAAGTAGTTGGCTGTGACAAAATATCTTTGGTTTTCCTTTGTCTCTGTGTGTCTGTCTCCTGCACCCAGAGAGAGGTCATTAGCAGCCTGGAGAGCAAAAGAAATGCCCGCTCCCATCCACCTGACTTCTCTCCCCAGACCTCATTTGCATTGACTTTTCTCTGGGTCTTGCTGTTAGCACACACACTCTAGTCAGAGTGACTTAAGGCAGGGGTCCCCAACCCCCGGACCATGGGCTAGTAGCGGTCCGTGTTCTGTTGCGGACGGGGCTGCACAGCAAGAGGTGAGTGGCAGGCGAGGGAAAGAAGCTTCATCAGCCGCTCCCCATCGCTCACATTACCACCTGAGCTCTGCTCCTGTCAGGTCTGTGGCGGCGTTAGAGTCTCATAGGAGTAGACTGGACATAAGCAACTCACTTCGGGTGTCACTGTCTCCCATCACCCCCAGATGGGACCGTCTAGTTGCAGGAAAACAAGCTCAGGACTCCCACTGATTCTGCATTATGGTGAGTTGTATAATTATTTCATTATGTATTACAATGTAATAATAATAGAAATAAAGAGCACAATAAATGTAATGTGCTTGAATCATCCCCAAACCATCCCCCGCCCCTGGTCCGTGGAAAAATTGTCTTCCACGAAACCGGTCCCTGGTGCCAAAATGGTTTGTGACCGCTGACTTAAGGGACTTCATAGGCAAGTTGGTGTGCAATTGATTAGGAATTTCTTCCAGCCTCCTCCTGACCTGGTCTTTCTCTAAAGTTTGTCACTACAATCAGGACTGAATCACTTACCTTGTCAATTGGGATATTTGTTCTTTGGTCTAAAATAAATTAACACAGCCCTGAAAGAAACCTTTCATCCCTTTGGTAACTCTCATCACTACCCTTTGAAGTGTTTTTGAAAGGAGTGTTGAATCAGAACCTTTCATGCAATTGTCAGTCTGATTCCTTGGAGGTCCAGACCTAAGGAGCATATTCGGAAGAGCCTGCACACATTATCCTCCTCTGCTTCCGAGCCTTTCATCTGCAGCACAGAAAGCTGTGTGTGGGTTCCTCCTTTGTACAAGGACGCTATTTTATTTTGGTCTGAGCCTCCACACCATCAACTGATAATTTCATAAAAGGTTCTGATTCAATTGAATGAAGAGATGTTGAACTACATCAGGTGCATGGGTTGTGACTTGCCCATTATTATTGTTATTATTGACTTTGTAACTATTCCTATCTGGTAATATGGGTGATTTGCTAATGCCATTTGCAGCAACATGACGGACCTAGAGATTATCATACTAAGTGAAGCAAGTCAGAAAGAGAGACAAATACCATGTGATATCACTTATATGTGGAATCTAAAATATGGCACAAATGAACTTATTTACGAAACAGAAACAGACTCCCAGACATAGAGAACAGACATGTGGTTGCCAAGGGGGAAGGGGGTGGGGGAAGGATATATTGGGAATTTGGGGTTAGCAGATGCAAACTATTATATATAAGATGGATAAACAACAAGGTCTTACTGTATAGCACAGGGAAACTATATTCAATAGCCTGTGATAAACCATAATGGAAAAGAATATGAAAAAGAATATATATATATATATATATATATAATAAATGAATCACTTTGCTGTACAGCAGAAATTAATACAACATTGTAGATCAACTATATTTCAATAAAAGAAATTTTAAAAAATACTGGTGATTTGCAATGAGCTCTCTTGACCACATCTCTGCAGATGTTTAAGAAAAAAATCCTGCTGAGTGACAAGTCCTGCCTTGTCATAAGTGAGGGGTTTTGTGTAAAGCTAGGAAGAGAACCCCTTGGGCTGATGAACTCCTTTACAGCTAACAAGCTAACCTCAGGTTCAACAGACATAGAAGGTGATAAAGACGTGATTTTGGAGAGAGCTTACAAAGCACAATGAAGATTAAGCTGGAAAATGCTATTAAATTCAATGCCTCCCAAGAGTTAACGCTCTTTCATTTAATAACAAATTCCATTCTTACCATGTTCACCTTCAGTTCTCTGTTTTTTACATTTTCCTCCACAAAACTTATTTTTCCCACCTCTATCTCCTCTCACTTTTGTATCTCCAGACCTGAGGAAACATTCAATAAGTATTTGTTGAGTTAATGATTCAACGGATCTGAGGCCAAGGAATCATTACCTGGCTCTGGTCCCTCTCCTACCTCTTTGAGGTGAGTATCTTCTCTGTCCTATACTTTGCACATTTCTGTTTCTGCTGTTTTGGTTCTTCCCTTTTCAACATTTAAAATTATTCATGTCTCTCTCATCTTGAACAAAAGAAAGCAGGAAGAGGTTTTGTTAATCAAATGCCCCACCCCCAACTATCATTCCATCAATTTACTTCCTTTACAGTCAAACTTTGTGAACCATCTATCTGTACTCACTGACTTCTTTTCCTCACATCTGCAGTTTCCAATTCATTGACATCTTGCTTCTGCCCCTTACAATGTCTCAGTGAACCCAATGGGCCACTTCCCAATACTTACTGAACTTGTTTCTTTAGTAGCATTTAACACATTTCTCTCTCGAAACACTCCTTTACGTTGGCTTTACAACCCAGTGTTTTCCCACTTGTTTTTTCTCTTGTCTGTTTCCTTTGAAAGCTTTGCTCCTTTACCCGTTTGCTGGACATTGGTGCCCTCAAATATTGATGTCCCTCACGGGCTCTCTCCATACTCTCTCCAGGTAGTTTCTTTTACTCTCCTGGCTTCCATGATCTCTCTCCTGGAGAGCTCCCCAGACCTACTTAGAGAACTAAATAAAGTAGGGCCTATTATCTTCACCCAGATGCTTTACAGCACTTCACTCTCAAAATGCTCAAAACTTATGTCATCTCTTCCAGAATTAGCTTTCCCTTCCTTATTTCTCAATTTCAGTGAATGGCCCTCTCATCCTTCCAGTTGTCCAATCCAAACCAGAAACGCAGGTATCATCCATAACTTCTTCCTTGTCCTCACCCCTCTATCGAATCACAAGATTCTTTCATTTAAACAGTGAAAATATTTCTTCTTCCAGACCCCACTAGCTCTGCCCTAGTACAAGCCACCATCACCCTTCGCCTTTGTTACAAAGACTTTCTCCCAAGTGTCCTGTCCGACCTTCACTCTCGTGGGCTTTCAGTCCATTTCCACATACAACCAGATTGATGATCTTTCTGTAAAGCAAATTCCGTCACATTCCTCTCTATCTAAAGTCCTTGCTTTTTCCTTCTCATTAAGTTAAAGCACCTTAGCATGTCGGATAAAACCCTACAGAACTCTCAGGTGTTGTTGCTATACTACTTGCACCCTATGCCTCAGATATATTCATCTTCAGGTCCCTTAGCTGTTACTTCCTCCAGAAGGTCTTTCCGGACTACAAGAGGCTGAATTAAGTGTCCTTATTGTTATTTTCCATAGCACACTAATATCACATTTGCAGTGCATTGCAGTTGGTTTTTAATTCATAAATTCTTTGAAGTATAAGTTCCTTGAGGGCAGAGGTTGATCTTTCTTATCATTATGTCCCCAGGATGTTTCCTGGCATATACTATATACTCATTTAATACTTATAAGACGAAAAGATGAGTCTGCCTAAATTACTTGAAATAGGTCCAACTATTCACTAAAAGGTTCATATACAATAATATATATAAAATGATCAAGGTGGTATACCAATAAATATTATTTCATTTCCCTTTCTTATTTGGTTCTTAGGAAACCTTTACTTAGAGCTGTGAAGTGGTTAACAGTCTTATCGTGATTCCAATTTTTATACTAAAACCTATTGCTATTTAGTTCCAACAGAAGTATAGAACTTTATGGCTGCAATTGTCTTACCTATAGTTCAATGCCCTGTGAAAGTACTGGAATCATATTTCTGGAATAAACTGTAGTCTATTGAGAATGAACAGAATGTACTAGTCATAGGGTAGCTGTTCCATAGAGTGACACTCAGATTGGTTCTCAAATTTCTCAATTGGAAATTCAGTCAATTATCAGATGATTTCACAAAAGAAAATAATAAGGATTATTATTAGCAATGATAAAAAATTTATTATTATTAGCAATGATAAAAAATATCTCATGTATGGATGCATCTATGCTATTTACTAAACGCATGAATGCACATGTAGATTCAATTCAATTAGTATTCACTGAGAATCAGAGACCCAGTGTCAGATAATATAGCTATATAAACTATAGCAAAGCATATAGAAAGATGCTGTTCTAAATAATACTTTTGTTTTTTTCCTTACTTTAACATTTTTAAATTGATGATAAAAATGATGCATGTCTCATTGAAAAAGGATAACATTTACATAAACCTTTTTTGGTTGTCTCATTTGATTCTCACAACACAACTTGAACCATGAAAGGACTGAGCAGATGTTATCATTTCCACTTTAGATATGAGGAAACTGAGGTAAAGTCTATTTATCTGTCTGTTTATTCTAGATACCTTGACAGACACTGAGAGATGTGAAAACAAAAAAAAGATTATTGCCTGCTCGATCACTTCCACTTTTAAGATGATTTACCTTCTTCTCTCACCCTCATGTATCTCCATCCCCCAGTCATTTAGTTTATGTTATAGAGATCTGTGTAAGCAGGGGTTGGGGGGAGAGAGAAAGGTAGAGAGAGGGAGAGGGAGAGAGAAGAAGGGAAGAGCGGGAACGGGGATAAAAAGACACAGCTCTTCGGAAACAGTGAGTAACCCAAGGTCAGTCACTGATTTTCCCTTTCCGGTTCTCATCTGAATATGTCCAGCTACATCTTCTTCATTTCCTGTCCTTAAATGCCACATAGTTCTGAATAGCCTTATAAACCACCCTCCTCCACACTCTTCTGTTCTTACCTCTTTTGATGTGCCTTCCTGAATTCATTTCAGAGGATGGAAAAGCCAAATTCTGTATTCCTAGACTCTTGCAGCTAGTTCTGGATACCAGCTAGATATACTCATGCAAGATTTGGAAGCTGGTAGTGAGGGGAATGCTTTCACCTTGCTGCTGTTGCTGCTGGCAGTGTTGAGATGCAGTGTGGTCCTGGAAGTGGATGCCAGGCTCTGAGTTCCTGTCTGGTCACTGGCTTCATGGGTGTCAGGAGGCAGCTGAGGTATTAGTGGGGTGTTTCTGATCCCTGGAACAAAGCTATGGCTTACAATTCTTGCACTCAATGGTTCCATTGTCAGTCTCCTCATTACAGCACCTCTAATCCTTCTAATGATTTTAGAGGCATTTAATTCCTGTACTAAATCCCTTTCTGTTTAAAATACCTATAGAGGTTTCTATTTTCTCTACAGAACTGTGAAAAATATGCAAAATTTTTCATAAATTAATACAAAGAATTTCTGTTTTTCCAACAAAATCTGCCCTGACTGAGACAGCGAAGATATCAAGAAAATATCGTTGGAACAGAGGAAGTCCTTAAAGAACGTGTGTTCTATTAACTTGCATGGGCTCATGCAGCTTGTAATAATGAAGCCTGGGTTTGAATCCAGATCTTCTGACTCTGGATCCCAGAGTCCTTTATTTATGTCACACTATCATTTTTTTCAAAGCAGTTAGAATATTACTTCAGTACCTGGCAAAAAGTAGAAATCAGCATATAGTTTTCCAATTGAATTGAATTTTCAACATCTCACAGGATATATTTTAAATATAAACACTGGGATCACTACGTAAAAGAAATTTTGTTCTTTTTGGAAACAAGTGAAGAAAATTCTTTATATTTGGAAGAGCAGAGTAGAAGTGAGAAAAGTGTAGAAATGTAAGATTTTTAAGTATTAGAAAGTAGTGGGAATTTATCCTATTAGAGTAAAAGATAACTTTTGATTGTGAAATAAAATAATTCAATTTTCAAAGATTTAAAATTCATGGACATGTTATTCATGAAAATTACTTCTGACTCTTTGTTTCTATTTAAATTGCTTTTCATACCAGAGTTGATTGAATTGCTCAACAAAACTTCCTTTTTTCAGAGCAGTATAGCTTCACAGCTAAAATGGGCGTAGTGGATGTTGCCTAAGGTCACAGGAATGACCAATAACCTGATAAAATTATGTAAAATTGCTTCAGCTACCCTTAAACTTACAGAATTTCAATTATACTTCATTTTTTATGCAGTCTGAGAGCCCTAAATATAAGATCTATGACAAATTTTATACAACACTTGTATGCAGTATATTATGGATAATTTAAGTAAGTTACTGTCAAAGGTAATAAGTGAGAGAGGTACTGATGTGGGTAAAGATCATGAAAGTTACTGTACTTCTAAACCTTTATATTCCATCTTATTGAACCATTAGAGGAAATAAACTGGGAAGATATTTACTTAAAGTAACAGAGTTATTTTTGTCCTTCCATTTATACGATGTGTGTGTGCGTGTGTGCATTTACTGCAATTCTATTATATTGATTTTAATATCATTGACATCAGTATGAAAATGCATCTTACAATAGCTAAATACGCCAACTATTATTGTTTACCCATTACAGAGGTGAATATTATTTGAATTCATTGTTTGATTAGAGTTTCATAATAAAGCATGTGCCACAAAATCTTTAAACTCTATAGCTTTGGGATATTTACCATCACTTAATAGATTTATGTCTGCAACTTTAGCTGGGAAAAAATGCTTTTTCTTTCAGGTATAGTATAACTGCAATTTGAATAACCAGGTAGGATGATTTCCGGTGAGTGAGTGTTATGTCTGCCTTTGTTTGCACTAGGTAGACTGTTATCAATAATCTAGCTAGGTGTAACCAAAAGCATATATCAAGCTATCTGTAGGGTGAGATGCTGGATTGACAATGGGGATAAAAGGGAAGCTAGCATATTAAACAGTGTGATCAGCCCCAGCTACATTCCTTATGAGAATGTTGGCAACCAGGCTTATATTCGCACCTCCACTCCCAAGCTCTGGCAAGAGATATGTGTATCCTTCTCTGAGAAACTTAAGTATCCCAAAGAAAAATACTGCACATTCTTAAATCTAGGGTTCTCTAATGAAAATTCAGTTGATCATTTGATCAGCCTAGAATGAAACCTACCAGTTAGTAAGCTATATTCATGTAGACATATTTCTTAGTTAGCTTTTCAGAATGTCAGCATTAAAAATGAATGGGCAGGGTCTTCCCTAGTGGCCCAGTGGTTAAGACTCTGTGCTTCCACTGCAGGGGGTAGGGGTTCGATCCCTGGTCAGGGAACTAAGATCCCACATGCTGCACAGCACAACCAAAAATAAAAATAAATAAATTAAATTAAAAAAAAAATTTTTTAATGAATGGGCAGTCAAAGATCACCTAATATTTGAGGAAAGACTCTGATATTTAAAAAGATACACTAAAACAAGTAAAAATGAACTCAGAAAAAACATTTTAAAATTAGAGAACATAAAAAAATTAAAAGAAACTAAAATCAATATACTCAAAGAAATGGGAAAAGGTATTGTAATAATTACACAACAAAGTAATTATAAATCTACAGTCCACTAGTCATTAAGGTCCTAAACCTGTTTTTTTCAAAGAAAATAAACATCACATACACAGGATTAAGAATAAGAATAACAGGAGATTTCTCACACATGAAAAGCTACAAAACAATGGGACAATAGCTTCAATTATGAATGAAAATTATGGTCAATCTAGAATTTTGTCTCTAAATATTTTGTCTCAAAATATCAACCTAGTGTGGAGATAGGATAAAGATATTTTCAGACAAACACCATTTCAAAAAATTGTCTTTTATGCACTTTTCTGAGAAATCTTCTGAAAGATGTGCTCCACCTAAATAAGGGAGCAAAAAAAAAAAAAAAAGAAGAAGAAGATACAGGATACAAGAGAAAGAAAGGCAAAAGGGAATCCTCAGGATGAAAACTGTTCATTAGGCCTAGAGAGCAAGTAGTAAAGATTAGAACAGAAGAAGGGAGTTCCAGTGTGGATTCTTCCAGGACGAAAAATGAAACAATATATTATCTAATAGGTTTGACTCTGTGAAAATATCATGTTCAGAGACATTTACAATGTTATTGCATGGTGTGGAAAAACTAAGTTGTAAGGTCAAAGAAAACTAAGAAAATGAAAATAGCTTTTGAGTCAACAGCCATTACTTACTTCTTTTTTCAGTAGAGATTTTATGTGTGTTGCTGTTGCTATTTAGTAGACACTTACTTTTTTTTTTTTTTTTTTTTTTTTGCGGTACGCGGACCTCTCACTGCTGTGGCCTCTCCCGTTGCGGAGCACAGGCTCTGGACGCGCAGGCTCAGCGGCCATGGCTCACGGGCCCAGCCGCTCCGCGGCATGTGGGATCTTCCCAGACCGGGGCACGAACCCGTGTCCCCTGCATATGCAGGCGGACTCTCAACCACCGCGCCACCAGGGAAGCCCAACACTTTCTTTTTTTTTATGAATGTCTCTAACCTTTTTGCCAGTAAGAAGGTTCAGCTAGTCTTCACGCTCCAAAGCTCTGCAGCCCTCCTCACTCTCAAGGGTGTCCTGGCTTGGACAATGAATTTGAGAGTCACTCTATAAACAACTTCCACTTTTTCTTTTTTGCTACTTGAACCTGTTCCAAACTGCTCCAGCTCCTTAGACATTTCAGAGCTGAATTGGAAAGAAGCTCTTAATCATCAGTTATTGGAGAAGCTCACAGGTTATTGGAAAGAAGGCAGCTCCTTTGTACTTTCAACTCAGCATGTCAACTCAAACTGATTATTTTGGAGGTAGAGGGAGTGGGTGGAGATTTCTATGAGCAAAAGTCATATTTCATGTTTGATCTTCCTAGGCTAGCAGAAAAATAAAATGGTTATAAGGATATAAACTTTATTTTTAATATCTTTCCCGACTGCTTCCTGATTAGAGTCCTTTTCCAGAATTAGCAGAGATCCTAGGAAACCAAGTTATTACTTCGCATTGATTCCTTCTCAACTGACTTGTGAGGCCCAGATTACAGCAAACCGTCTGCATAAAGATGACTATTCATTCAATATCATAGCAATTTTCTATGACTCCTTTCAATTTTCTTATAGAGATTCCTCCTTTTTCTTTCTGAGCTATTTAAAGAGATAGGACAGTTGCTTTTATTTCCCTCAAAGATATTAAATGATTACATTTAATAAGATATGTATGAAAGGTCTTCTGAAACTTGGGAAGTTATAAAGAAATATGTTATTATTTTATTATCTGTTCTCAAACACATATAATAGTGCAGAGAGGAAAGGTTGTTTCTTCATCATGTACTCTCCATGACCTACACAAAAGGTGTAGAGATTTCAGGGCAATCTGTGTACTGGGAAATTTGTTAAAGATTAGATAACTTTTTTTTTTTTTTTGCGGTACGTGCGCCTCTCACTGTCGTGGCCTCTCCCGTTGCGGAGCACAGGCTCCGGACGCGCAGGCTCAGTGGCCATGGCTCATGGGCCCAGCCGCTCCGCGGCATGTGGGATTTTTCTGGACCAAGGCACGAACCTGTGTCTCCTGCATCGGCAGGCGGACTCTCAACCACTGTGCCACCAGGGAAGCCCTAGATAATCTTTTAATCATTCCCTACTACTAATTTTGTATTACTCATATTGATTCTGTATGTTTGCCATGTTTAAAAAATCTGTAGAAAAAGAATGGGGAAAGAGGAAATATGTAAGTTAGAGAAGACATCATAAATTAATGAGTGAAATCAGTGGAAATTTAGCAGACAGCAGGATTTTTAGCAAAATCTTTATGATCAGATACTAACAAAGAATGGTAATAAATGGATGGAATGTCTTTAGTTGAATGTCTCTCTCTTGTTATCAGGGACATTTTTCATTACTTTTACATATGTGATTGCTGTTTACCAGTCACTTAAGAAGTTGAGCTGTAAGGTTGGGTTTTAGCCTTCTTCTGCAACATTGTCACTAGTAGCTGCATAGTATTCTGTTATGCAAATGTATCCCAGAGCTTATTTCACCAGTTTCTTATTTACCTTGTTTCCTATTTTTCACTGTTACAAACAGTAAACAACTTTGTAATATGCAAAAAAAAAAGTTGAGCTATAATTGTCTTTCAAACCAAATGTAAATTTTATTTTTGTAAATTTTATTGTGTTGCCAATCTGATTTGTATTTTTAAAGTTCAAAAAATGTTCTCGTTTTATTTGAAAGGCATTTACAGAACTTCTCGGCTTGTCTGAAAACGTATCCCTGTTCCTGTCACTTGGCTTAATGCTCCACAAATGTTTTCTCACTTAAACTTTGCCTCATTTGGCTGTGGTTTTTTTATGTAGCCTTTGAAACCATCTCTAATGGAAACATGCAGCTGTGAGCAAGATTTCCTAAAAATGTACATGGAATTAATTTTCCAGGCATTTCATGCAAGGGCCCTGTTGTATCTAAAGGAGAGATTTTTGCTAAAAGGAGTTTTAATGTAACCAAATGAAAGAGGGAAACAGCCAGAAAAGAGATTAAGGGAAGCGTGCAAAGCCCTAACGCCCAAAACAGAGAAGAAAAGGGAAGGGGGAAAAGAGTAGAGAAGGAAGAGAGAAAAGAATGTTAATCGTGGAGCAAGAAAGGAACAAGCAAACACATTCTGTGGGAGGCAAGAGGAAAAAGGAAAAAAAGTGGAAGGAAAGTGAGAATCGGAGGAGTGGGGAGATCTTGTTGAGAGAAGGAAAATGTTATCTACTACATTCTGTTAAAGCATTTGCTTAAACTGATCAGTATCTCAACTCTGTCAGCAAGAGAACTATTTTACATCAGATCAATATATTTCACAGTCTCTGAATTAAAATGAACTGATTTCAGCTAAAAGGGCACAAAATTTAAAAATAACAGCATTTGAAGTACCACTGTTGAGAATTTTTTTTTCATAAACAACCTCTCCTGGCCATGTGTTATGTTTTTATTGACACTCTAAGGTTAAAACCTGAAACTATGATGTTTGAATTTACTAATGAACAGCCGGTGAGCTTTTCATGCCCAGGAGATTGTAACAATATAGAATTGTGTGGCTGAATTCAACTACATAAACAACAAGCATAAAGACTTTGCTGATTCTTTCTATCTCAGTTTTTCACCTCTTATTTACTTGAAGTCCTTAAGACAGATGACAAAAATCCAAAAATCACAGAAGAAACAAAATGTATTTTTTTTAAAATTAATTTTTGGCTGTGTTGGGTCTTCGTTGCTGCGCGTGGGCTTTCTCCAGTTGCGGCAAGCAGGGGCCAATCTTCTTTGAGGTGCACGGGCCTCTCCTTGCAGTGGCCTCTCCTGCTGTAGAGCACAGGCTCCAGGCACGCGAGCTTAGTAGTTGTGGCACCCAGGCTCTAGAGCGCAGGCTCAGCAGCTGTGGCGCACGGGCCCAGTTGCTCCGCGGCATGTGGGATCCTCCCGGACCGGGGCTTGAACCCGTATCCCCTGCATTGGCAGGCGGACTCTCAACCACTGCACCACCAGGGAAGCCCACAAAATGTATTTTTAATATGCATGAGCAGGTTCAGTGATGTATTTTCCAGGATTGCTCCCAGGGAGAAAGTAAACTTCGAATGCATGTGTAACACATTTTCCATAGTATAAAATATTTAACATATTAATATAATACAAAGAAATCAATAATTTGTAACCATGTGGGACTATAGAATTCATTTTTACAAGTTTATAATTATTTTACATATACTCTGCTGACATTGGTTTTACAAATGATCAAATTAGCACAATTTCTTGGGTGCAGTATAAATAAAGAAGTTATGTGAATGAATACTACATAATAGCTCCATAAAGGATTATTTCAGTTTTGAAGGATTTATCATATGGAACTGAGAATAAAGAGAATAGTGTGACATGGCCTATTTAATGTTAGACAAACACAAAATATTAGAGTTCCCAAATATTCCATCATTAAAAGAAAGCATCATAAAAGCTTGAAAAAACTGAGAAAAAACTTTAAAATGTAACTAAAATACAACAGTATATTAATGTCAAATGTAAAACTGTCATTCTATTACGTATGCATAGTAGCTGATGTATATCTTTAATAACCTAATTAAATTATCATAAAATGTAATAATCTGTCACTTTATACAGTTTGAAAAAAATTTAGAGATTCTGAAATTAGTTTGATGATTTCATATAAAGTAATCAGGTTGAAAACATAATATTTTCTCTTCTTTCTCTCTTCTTGTCTGTTACCATGTTTTTTCTGAAACTTGTCTGTGCAGTTATTTCGCTAGGGGGTGTGTGTGTGTGTTTTGTTCTTGTCTGAATGTTTGACTAGTGTCTTGTTTTATTTAGTTGTTTGCTTAGAAAACTAGTTTTTCTATGACAAAGTGGTATGTATAATCTTATCAAAATGTGTGAAACATCCACGGGCATGACCAAACTTCATGAAGAATAGCATCTGTTGCTACAGGAAGAATTTGTACTAACCTTAGAACACATCAATGTACTAGACATTATGTAGAGTCCCTTTTAATTTTTATTTTTACTTGGTAGAGAGAGTCAGAACAGGAGGAGTCTCTTGGGGCCACTGTTGGGTTTCTTTCTTCCAGTTTTATTGAGTTATAATTGACATAAAATAAAACTCAATAAAAAATATAACACTGTATTAGTTTAAAGTGGCCACTGTCATTTATGTCCCTTGAAATCATAGAATTAATTTGCCAGACATTCTGGATATCTTGAGACAATGTGAGGAAACAGAAGGAACTCTTGATTCAAAGACAGGACACGGGGCTTTTATGCTACTTTTGCCATGCTGGTTAATTAGTTATTTTAGGAAAAGTGAGAATAGAAGGATATTTTCCCCTTAAAAAATAGTGCACGTATTAAGAAAAGAGAAAACAGAAAGAGTGGTGCTCTTATTAGAACCGTACTTAATTTTCACTAGCCAGTGGCAAGACTGATGATAATAAAATGCACTTTTTAATTGCAAAAAGAAAATATCTAATGTTAAAACAATATTTGAATTCCTACAACAGTGGGCTCCCCTCTGAGCACCCTCTGAATTTCTTTGCTTAGTGCTTACCACATGGCATGGTAGCAACTTCATTCATGAGCTCAATCATTCATTCATTGTCTCATTTAACTTCAAGTCCTTACCATGGCCTGCAAGGTCGCACATGGTCTGTCCCTTCCTTAGCTCTCTGACCTCCTCTTCTCCAGCCCACAAGGGTACTTGTTATTATTCCAGTGTGCCAGCCACACTCCTGACTGACTCCCTTTGTTCTAGCTCTTCTCCCTTCCTGGGATTCTCCTCCCTCAAATATTTACTAGGTTCACTTTCTCACCTTCTTCAAGTCTTTGCTCAGATGTCACCTTCTCAAGCGTGCCTCTCTTGGCACCTTGATGAATACAGCCACCTGCCTTCTCTTATTGTGTTATTGTTGGTTGTCTCCCCTCCCTCTTCCTGTATGTAAACTGCATGAAAATGGGGATTTTTGTCTAGAAGCGTGTCTGGCTCATTGAAGGCACTCAGATATTTGTGGAATGCTTGAAGTTAGCAAATAGGTATTGAGTCTGTCTCAGAATTGGTGCTTAGCACTGGGCATAAAATGAAGAACAAGACACAGTCTCTAAGCCACAAAAGTGTATGGGGTATAATTCCCAGGACATCCAGCATGGATGCTAATTTAGTAGATCTTGGGTGGAGCCTAGACAGTTGCAATACAGCCAGATGCCCCAGTGGTTTCAGATGAGCCCTGTTCTCACTGTGTCCTCCTGGCAGCTGTGAAGTTGTCTTGCCATTGGCTCTTCTTCACTTCATATGATGCCTAAAACATACTGGGTGTTGAATAACTCTCCTTCAGTGATGAAAAGAACATTATGATAAATAAGATGTCCTTTTCTGCCTTCCAGAAACTCATAACATGGATGAAATTCCTACCTGGTAATTGCTTATTTTTTTTTTCCAAGAGCACTTCTAATTCGATGAGAAATGAATGCTCTACACACAGAACAGCTACATGATAAAAAAGTGAGTGAATATGGAAATTCAGAGGAGGGAACACACCTCAGAAACATTCCACTAATATTTCCACTGCTCTGAACTTAAAAGCCATATATATATATTTTTTTTTTTTCGGTACGCGGGCCTCTCACTGCTCTGGCCTCTCCCGTTGCAGAGCACAGGCTCCGGACGCGCAGGCTCAGCAGCCATGGCTCACGGGCCCAGCCGCTCGGCGGTATGTGGGATCTTCCCGGACCGGGGCACGAACCCGTGTCCCCTGCATCGGCAGGTGGACTCTCAACCACTGCGCCACCAGGGAAGCCCAAAAGTCATATTTTAAAGTTGATAAAAATCTTATCTTTAGCTATTATCCCCGAAGTCAATAGATTTAGTTCTTAGTACACGTGGAAAAAAATGATGATTTTTAAAATTAGAGTATAATTGCCTTACAATGTTGTGTTAGTTTCTACTGTACAACGAAGTGAATCAGCTTTATGTATACCTATAATCCCTCCCTCTTGGACCTCCCTCCCACCCCCCATCCCATCCATCTAGGTCATCACAGAGCTGAGCTCCCTGTGCTACACCGCAGGTTCCCACTAGCTATCTATTTTACACATGGTAGTGTATTTATGTCAAACCTAATCTCCCCAATTCAAAATGATGATTTTTTTTATAGCATTTTACATTTATAAGGGCAGTGGGGCAGTGTTTGTGACACTGCAGATACAAGTGGCAATGGACAGGCTATTATTATCAGATTCACAAAATACACATATATTCATGACCAGATTTACATCTCTCCGAGAAAAATGTGCAGATGAGACTCATCTTGATTGACTGACAACAAATGCTTGAACTGCCATCAACTGAGAACTCAAATTTCCCCTCTTATCATTTGATACCTTGGCCAGGAATTGCATTGATTTTCTCCAAAAGTTTGGAAAGGGAAAGTTTTCATGTATCATAATAAAGTTTTACTATAACACAACTTGTCATAGCATATAATTCAGAAGAAAGCTTGTGCTTATTATTGGTAGTAATGGAAAAACCTTATTACATAGCACAGATTCATTTATAATATGGTTGGTGAACATAATATGCTACTCAAAACCAAGGTCCCACAAGAATAGCCTTAGAAGCTAGTCTCTGAGACATATACCTATTGTCAGACAAAAATTTAAAATAGATAAAGCTTATTTTTGGTGAACTCAGTTCTACTCTTTTTACCTATATTCTCCTCTACCCACTCTTTTCCTTCTTCAGACATCCAGTACTCTCATCTCTCTCCCTTTCTTCTAATAAACCACTTTTTTTTCTGGAAAGAGAAAAATTAATAACTTATGCCTCAGTGTGAATTTGTCAGTGGGTTGCTTATTCCAAGCATAACCTACCACACATGTATTGCCTTGTAGCGTGTATCTCTACCTGTGGATTCAGAGTGTGTCCCCCAAACTGAATGAATTTCTGTATCAGGGGTTGGGAACAATGCAGGTTTTATAAGAGCATTGAGGAGTTGAATATGTGTCAGGCTCTGCTCTAGACATTGGTATTTTGTATTCAATTTAATCATCATGAAGAATCCTACAAGGTAGGTGATACGATGCCCTTCTTACAGATGAGAAAACTGAGCCTTAGCAAGGTTAATTTACTTGCCAAAGTCCATGGGACTCAACCCAAGTCTTTCTGAATTCAGAAACTCACAAGTTCCTGCCTTCCCAAATCCTACACAGCCATAGAGACATAGAGATGTGGGTGGCATATACTGATGGGAACTGGGAAGAAAAGCAAGAATTAAAGAGGAATGGGGAGGGCTTCCCTGGTGGCGCAGTGGTTGAGAGTCCGCCTGCTGATGCAGGGGACGCAGGTTCGTGCCCCGGTCCGGGAAGATCCCACATGCCGTGGAGTGGCTGGGCCCGTGAGCCATGGCCGCTGAGCCTGCGTGTCCGGAGCCTGTGCTCTGCAACGGGAGAGGCCACAACTGTGAGAGGCCCGCGTACCGCAAAAAAAAAAAAAAAAAAAAAAAAAGAGGAATGGGGAAATAGCAAAATACATTACTTGACTGTGTACTTTGTTAACTAATTTATGAGGCCAAAGTTATTAGATCATTTGGAAGTACTACTCAGCAATACAAAGGCATATGTTACTGATACTACAGATGAATCTCTAATGAATTATGCTTTGTGACAGAAGTTGGACCCAAAAGGCTACATATCGTATAATTGCATGTATATTTCATTCTTTAGAAAAGGTGAAACTATGGTGGTTGCTAGGGGTTCAGGGTGGGAAAACGGACATACTACAAAGGGTAGCATGAAGGAACTTTTGGGTTGATGGGTCAAAACTCATTGAAATGTACACCCCAAAGGGTGAAATTTACTGTACATAAGTTAAGAGATAAATACAAATTTTAAAAAAGCACAATCTTTCTTTTTTTTTGGACAATTCTTTTTCATACTCACTTTCCAGACAATATAAGTGGGATAGAAAATATCTTGAACTCTCTTGTGTTTTAAGTCTCACAGTTTTGCCACAAAGTCACACCTGAACTATTTTCACTGGATTTATTTTAAAGGTTTAATAAGCGCTGGAGTCTGAAGAAAAACGTTTCCAGCTTTATTATTTTTTATGTTGTGCCAAAGCTTACTTCTATATGTGTGTGCGTGTGTGTGCACGTGTGTGTGTGCATGTGGGTGTGTGTGTGTGCACGTGTGTTTTAAGACCCCTTGTTTTCTTAACAAGTACCTTTTGAAGAGAAAAACTTTCAGTTCCATTAATGGATTTTCCCCTTCCCTCAGCATGTTAAACTTGATGGAGATGAATGAGTTCAAATGCGGGTGGCCATACACACACAAAAGACTAAATCTCGAGGTCAGTCCCCACCCGGGGTTGGCTGGCCCTTTATTTAAAATTACAGGTGGAAAATGCTAAGGTGATCTCATGCTCATAAAGGTGGGCCGGCGTTGTCTAACACAGGTATTAAAAAAGAATTCAGGGCTTCCCTGGTGGTGTGGTGGTTAAGAATCCGCCTGCCAATGCAGGGGATACGGGTTCAAGCCCTGGTCCGGGAAGATCCCACATGCCACAGAGCAACAAAGCCCGTGCGCTACAACTACTGAGCCTGCGCTCTAGAGCCCGCGAGCCACAACTACTGAAGCCTGCGCACCTAGAGCCCGTGCTCCCCAACAAGAGAAGCCACCGCAATGAGAAGCCTTTGCACCGCACCGAAGAGTAGCCCCCGCTCGCCGCAACTAGAGAAAGCCCGCGCACAGCAACGAAGACCCAATGCAGCCAAAAATAAATATAAATAAAATAAATAAATTTATTTTTTAAAAAAAGAATTCAGACAATCAGGGAGCTGTTGAAACCACATCTGTCCCCTTCAGTGTGCACAGCTGTCTGAATATATATTGAAACTCTCAGGACTGTTTTGCAGTGACTTGCTTGAAATGATGGACGAACAAACCATATTTTGAATTAGTGAAACGGCCAAACTTAGTGAAATGGCCATTCAAATCCAGGAAATGGGTCCATCCCTCAACTTTACAGCCCCCAGTGCCTTGCATAGTCCCTGCTAATTATTGGGTGTCTGGTAAATAATTGAAGAGTGAATAAAATAAAACTTTCTAGGTCTACAAACTATCTGACTTTTCACAGATTCATCATTTTTTTGAGTATCTTCTGTAGTATGGAAATAATGCCTATGGATAACTCATCACAAGACATTGAGAATCAAAAATAAATTAATTACTATAAAAATGTGCTGAAATAATACAGAGGTTTTAAATATAATAGTAAATCTGTGGTGAAAATTCTAACATTATAACTGACTCAATTCTGGATTGTCTCATTCTGAGTCCTTCATTTTATTTAAATGCATTTTCATAAAGATGTCTTTACTTTGGATCTCAATGCATCCAACAGGCAACTCTTACAGGATCTATTTACAGAGCCATAACATGTTTCAGAGAAAATGAACTAAGGCACTGTCAGATCTTGGGTTCTTTATTCCTCAGCATTCAAACTTTGCTTGGTAATAGAATCCTTGTTTCAACTTGGGTGGGAGGTAGAGAGAGGGAGTAAAAAGAGGCAGACTAAAAATAATAACTTAATTATTTATAAATGTCTAAGTCTAAGCATTTCTCCTTGCGGTGAATATTTCTCTACATCCTGATCCACCCACTGTCTATCCACTATTTGATTTTTTTCTTTTGAGGATAAGCTAGCTGATTGCTTGAAATATTCCCAGTGCTACAGGCTTAAAAATAAAAATAAAAGAACAACCACAGTGTACCTTGGGAAGAATCCGCTTCAGAGTGGGATGGTTGCCATGACCACAGACATTGCTTAGAATGGTCCTTGTCCTGGGCTCGGATAGTTTGGAGGAGGAGGGAGATGCATATTATTTACAGTCTTCAAGCCGTTGGTAACTGCTACTGCTTCTCCCTTGTTTGCAGGATCTTACCTGGAAAACTAGAAAATCATTCATTTCAATTTGTAGATTAATCTAGGAGTAATTCGGAGTGGCATTTAGAACATTTTCCTTCGTGATGGAAGGTGATGAAGATGATGATAGAAATAGTAATAATTATAATAGCTTCCCTTTCTTGAGTACGTGTTATAAGCTTATTATAAGTATTATTATTGGCTAGCATAATATGTGCATTATATAATTTATATCCCAAAGTTGCAAAAGTTGGGTATTAGAATGAATGTCCCCAAACTCTGTGATGCTGGCTTTATGGCCACATCATGGTCATTATCACCAGAACAGCTACAGGCACTTTTCTCTCCTGCCTGACGGCAGTCACCCAATACCTATAAGCTTGGTGTGGCAAGGGAACTACAGGCTCAAAAGCTGAAGCAGGGCTTCCCTGGTGGCGCAGTGGTTGAGAGTCCGCCTGCCGATGCAGGGGACACGGGTTCGCGCCCCGGTCCGGGAAGATCCCACATGCCGCGGAGCGGCTGGGCCCGTGAGCCATGGCCGCTGAGCCTGCGCTTCCGGAGCCTGCGCTCCGCAACGGGAGAGGCCACAACAGTGAGAGGCACGCGTACAGCAAAAAAAAAAAAAAAAAGCTGAAGCAAACTGGCACAGCAGCCTTCTTTGGGGAGCACGTCATGCTGTGGTGACCCCTGAAGCTTCCCAGTGGTACTTAGACACTATAGTTACCCAAAGTATTTAGAAAGCCTTGCCAAATGAACCACCGGAACTCACCTACTCTTCAGCCTTTCTGATGCCTCCTGCTCTCTCCTCACAGGCAGGGGAGGTTCTCAGAACAGAGCTAAGTGGAGCCCCCCGTTTTGTCCTTAAACGTCTTTGTTGTGTTGTACCTCCTCCAAGTCCTTACTAGGGACACAGCAGCGTGGGGGGAGGGGGGGCTTCCTATGACAGAGTCTCTGACCCTCCTGTCAGATCTCTCTGGCCCTTCAGCAGGTTTTGTTTTCAATTCCTGTTTGCAGCGCGAGGCCTAAAGAGACTAAAATAATACTCAAAAGAACAGGAGGAGAGTAGGAAGTCTAGGAAAGAAAAAGGGGGTAATTTCTATGGTTATTATATTCCTTTAAAAGGAAAAAAAAAACATTATATTCCTTTAAAATTTGGAATCCTATACACTCAAAACTCTCACATTTTTTTATTTGCAATGCCCAGTGAACAGTAGGGCCCTCAGCACACACTTATTGGGTGAATTATGCCAGTTCTGAATTACCCAGTAGGCAATTTTGAAGATTGTGGGTTTTCTAGATATTTGTTTCCCTTAGTTGCCAATTTATAGATATTATTCTACCACTTAGTGCCTTTCACTGAGCTAAAAGAAACAGAAGATGAATATAAATCCAATTTGTTTGGGAAACTAAAAAAAAATGTAGTTCTTCCACGTTGTCAATTTTTTGGGGGGGAGGGGAGAGGGGAGTGATACATAGATAATTCAGAATTTTTGCTTAAAGTTTTAATTTTCAGAAATATTACCATAAGTCTGGCTCAAAAAACATTTTTGGAGGCAGTGCTTAATATTATGGTCTGGTGTACAAAGATGAATAAGCCATGGTCTCACTCTGATGAGGTGAATAAGCTGATATTGGGCACAAGAGTTTGATAGCCATCTCTGCCCAACTGCCATATTTATAAATCTCTTTTCTAGATTTTGCTTCCTTTAATGAGTGTAAGTTGTGATTATTAACTGGACTTTTCAGCATTAATTTTTAGGTCAGAATGATTTTTTTATATGATTTTATTCCTTTTTAGTTAACAACTTCCAAGTCATCCCTAAGCTTTCAGAGTAAACTCTAGAATAGATATGTTCCAGCCTCTACGTTATCATCAACCAAAATTTACTATTTATTTGTCTACCTTTCCGGATATTATCTTGTTAAAGGAAGGAATCACATCTTTTACCTTGGTATTTTCAGCACCTCACTAGCATTTAGAAGGTACTTAATAAATGTTTGTTGAATAAAAAATGGAATGAATGAAGAAAAACACATAATACATTGTGGATTCTGAAAAGTCAGCCAAAGTAGAATATTGTTGATGGGAGCAAGCAATATTGGTACAGATAAGTGGTAATAGATGAGGCAGAAGTACTTTCGCTTTGACAAAGTTTTTCGAAAATACTTGCTAGGGGTGTAGGATACTTTCAGAAGACTGTCTTACATACTGAGTTGAAATATCAGCCAGTGGGGAATAGAGTAATAGTCTGTGGTTAGACTGAGTATATTCATAGCCCATTAGAAATACATTGTAAGGCACATGGTCCATTTATTTTCCCATAAAATAAATTCTAGCAATTTTGATGGCAGGAGTATTACTGGCAACGCCTAAGTAGGCTATCTCAGATATTTAGGGGTATTGGACAATAGTATAGCTACATTTAATTGTCATAAGAACATACATGCAACCAAAATAATGTCTACTGTTATGGACACTTCTCAACGGCATTTGGGCAGTTTTAGTTCATACAAAATAAACGTATCTTTGAAATATAACATGTTTTAAAATTTTTGTTTTAATGCTAAAGAACAAAGAAAAATAGAATGTTACATAAAGAGTATGACTTAATTGTTACTTAAATTGTACTTTTTGCAAGTGTTTGATTTTAGTAAAATTCACGAACTTGGGCTTCCCTGGTGGTGCAGTGGTTGAGAGTCCGCCTGCCAATGCAGGGGACACAGGTTCGTGCCCCGGTCTGGGAAGATCCCACGTGCCGTGGAGCGGCTGGGCCCGTGAGCCATGGCCTCTGAACCTGCGCATCTGGAGCCTGTGCTCCGCAACGGGAGAGGCCACAACAGTGAGAGGCCCACATACCGTAAAGAAAAAAAAAAAAAAAAATTCACTAACTTGTTACTGGATGGTTATTTACACTATCATTATATTTGTGTCATTAAAAGATCAAAGTGCAAATTTTTAGAAGGATACACATAACATTGAACAAACTTTTTTTTTGTCTTTCAGAAACTTGGGGAAAACTTGTAGTTGTTTGCAAGATAGTTGTGAAACCAGCAGCTGGTTCTTACTTACTCTGGATTTTTAAAAGACATTTGGAGCAAGGTACTTTTACCAACAAGAAACGAGATTAACTTACTGAAGCTCACAAGACAAAACAAAACAAAAAAACAAATGGAAAGAGTAATATTTGAATGTTTCAATTCAAGTATCACTAAGAACCAGACACTTATTCTAAAGCAATGAATGGAATAATTTCAAAGTTTGCTATCTTTCAGCCATTTTGTTCGATTTTCCAGAAGATAAATTTCAGAATATTTAATCAAATATAATAGAAATTTATGATGAGTTCTCTGGTGAAGATATTTAGTAGAAAATTTTAACCTCTGGAGACATTTGAAAGCTTTTAGAAGAAACAAAGACAGTATTGAAATTTCTAGATTTACAGTGAATTGGGACATTTATGAATCTCTGCCAAACTTATTATCTTCCATCTATCGCTATCTATTGTTTCAAAGTCTTGTTAGTTGAGCAACAATCTTTCCAGAAATGGGAAAGAAGCCCAAGGAAGACTCTTTCATTTTAATTTTATCATCTTCAATGTGGACATTTACTTTGCACATTTGTTCAGTTTGTGAAACACTGAAAGTGCTATTTGGAGGAAGGAGTTACAGAAAGAATTACAGAAGGAAGGAATTGCTGACCCGGCCTGAGATCACTCACTCCCTTAGTAAGAAGGAAGCAGGTCTCTAGGGACAAGAAAAGAAGATGAGCCTACACTCATTGTCAAATGGACCTGCAGGTATAAATAAACGAATGATAGTTGCTAGGAAGGAGAGGTCTGATCTGCAGGATGTCTCTGGCTAAAGGATTACTTATAATAAATAAACCCATGTCTGAGGCATGACTCCCTAGAGAATTTCCCCTAAGCTATATACCACATTCTGAGGCATTACATGAAAATATTCTTAAGCTAAATGTTCTGTGCAATGTGAAGAAGCCCCCCGGCCCCCACCAAAATCATAGAGACCTTGTCTGTTGTTCTTGGGCCCAGCATGGTAAAGATGGACCCTTGGAGACACTCAAGAGGCTCCAGACCTCTTGGCTCTGAGTCTCTTGATTGTCTTTATCCTTAAAGCTCTGTAAAGATTATTGGGAGTGGGATTGACAATTCATCCTTTGCATTAGTTCAGTTATCCAAAATAATTCCAACTTTTAAAAAACATTCACTATTTTTTAATGTGATTTTCCAGAAGATGATCTTCTGAGACAAATATGAAATTATTCTCCCTTCAGAAGGAATAATATGTTTAATTTTAATAAGATGTCCTTTAAAATTGGGTTGCAATTTGAGAGTAATTCTAATAACTCCAAAAGCTTCCTTTGTTTGTAAATGACATCCTCTTTAGGACCACAGAAGGGAAGGTGCTGTGTAGCTAAAAACATTGTATGTCAAAAAGATGATGTAAAATGTCTCCCCATTTCCCCTCTCTTTATATTTCCATGTGATAGGTTTTAGCAACAATTTTTTTGAGTCTCAGTAACATTGCTGATGTCTTTCATTTCTCTAAGTTGCAGAAATGTCCATATGTCTCAAGTTCAGGGCTTTGAGGTGTGAATTTCCACTTTGTTTTAAAGCTAGTTATAAAACTGGATGTTCCAAATTCTGTCTCAATGTCTGCAAACAGTCTTCAGTGAAAGAGAAAACACATTTGTGATTTTGAATAAATCAAGGTCTCAACATTTTTTGCCATTTGATAAAGATTTATAAAACCATGAAATTGTTATGTGTCAACCACCTCCTCTGCTCTTTTTTTCCTTCTCATTGAACTGGAAGGGTTCATCCTTAATCTGAAGAGGTTCACTTCCTTTCTTAAACAATTAACTCTCAAATCATCTGGAACCAGTACTAGTCAAGAAGCAATATCAGAATAAATTAAAATATCATTAATTACCTCTTCTGTATCAAATGGTGGTCTTGGTCTTCACTAGTCTTATCTCTGTCTCTCTGTCTCTCTACATATATATATATATGATTTTGATTTTTACATTTTCTTTCTCTCCCTCATCGTTAGTGCTTATATAGAAGATGATTTGTTGTTGACTTTTAGTCCTGTCCTATCTGAATCTTGTGTTCTTTTTAGTAGAGTTACTTTAGATACATAAATTTGCATATGTACGGAATTTCTGTTAACTGCATACAATGTTGAAGGAGTTAATAATGTTGCAGCCATGACTAGTATTCTCACTGGTGTTCAGAGAAATACTAAATAATTAATCCCAGTTCTTATTTGACCTCACGAATAATCATTCCCAGAATCTTTGCAGATTCTGGTGAAACAATTTCTTCAGGTGTGTCATTTTTTGGAGCTTTGAGGAAAAATTATTTATTCTTTTTAGTCTCACCTCATTACTGGAAAGTGCTGCAAATGAAGGTGTAAGAGTGGAAAGACTTTCCCAGACAAGCTGGGAAGTTCATTATGAAGGTGTGCAGGTAGTACAGACACATTTTGAAAAGTTAATCCCAACTTTTGAAGTACTGCGTGATCTAATAGGAAATATGGATCCAAGAAGATAAGCTTATATTTTGCTCTCTGATGAACGAAATTTTACTTTTCTGAATGGTCTTTTTTCTTGTTTGAAGTTTTAGATGAAGTTAATCAAACACAAACACATTCGCAGACATCTGGAATCAGACATGAACAATGTACAGTGAAATACCAAGCTTTAGGGTGGTTCCTTGAAGATCGGCACCCAGACATTAAGAAGTCATTTATTCAACAATGTGTAAGAGAATGGATATTTATATAGGAAAATAAATCAAATTTGAAGAATAATTCCAGAAGAAATGACAAAAAATGATGCTCTTTCACTGTCAGGAGAAATTTTAAAAGCAGCAGTTGAATGTCTCAAGACTTTTCACTAAAAACTGGAAACTCATTCTATAATAAATCAATGGATCAAATAAGTGGAGGTTCATACCTTTCAGCCATTTTCTCTGATTTTTCCAGAAAGAATGACCCAGAAGATTTTACTATTATATAAATTTTTGATGAAAGTTGTCATGAAGATAGTGGGAATTTTTCAAGTGTGGAGATATTTGAAAGCTGAAAGAAGAAACAAAAAAAATGACTAAAATCAAAATTTGTGAAATGTATAATGAATAGAACTTCTTATGAATCGATACCAAATTTCTCATTATAGCTAGGTAATAGAGGGGATGTAGAAGAACTATATAGGAGCTGGACCCAACAGGTCTTGGATGTGGGGAGCAAGGGAAAGATGTAATATGACTCTTACTTTATGACTTGGGTGATTGAATCTTAGAATCATTGCCTAAGAGAGTGCTGAGCACACAGCAAGTCAAAGGCATAAAGGAGGTAATGACTCATGTTGAAGTGTGAGGTTTTACAGTGGAAAAGTGCATTAGGCAGATGGGCCTAAGATCCTGGAGTTTAGAAGCGAGGACTAGGTTTGGATGTTGGATCATCATGGAAAAGTGGGAGTTGGATCCACAGAAGTGCACGAGATCATTGAACAGGGAAAAGAGGGAGGGACACATGTGGGCAATATTTATGGTGTGGGAAGAGCAAGCCATGCAAATAAAGATGATGTTCAATCAGATGCCAAAGGAAGAAGTGGCCAAAACTGATCAAGTGCCAGAGAGGATGGAGAAGCACCACTGAGAAGGTTACTGCAGGACTCAATTGGACATAAGGAGGTGGGGACATCTTTCAAGAACTTGGTTTCATATGTGCATAGCTGATTCACTTTGTTATAAATCAGAAACTAACACACCACTGTAAAGCAGTTATCTTCCGATAAAGATGTTTAAAAAGAAAAAGAACTTGGCTTCAAAGGGAAGGAGATAATAATTATTAGCGTCAGAAACAGTTTTGATCAGGGGTAAGTTTGTTTCTTTAATTTAAGTATAGGTGCTGTAAAATATAAGTTACAGGTGTACAATATAGTGATTCACAATTTTTAAAGATTATCCACCATTTATAGTATTATAAAATATTGGGTATATTCCCTGTTGTACAATTTAGCCTTGTAGCTTATTTTATACCTAATAGTTTGTGCCTCTTACTCCTCTGCCCCTATATTGCCCTCCCCACTGGTAACCACTAGTCTGTTACATACTAGGGGTAAGGTTTTTTTTAATGGAAAGCTTCATCCTATTTATTCTTTGATTATGAAAGGAGTACATGTTCCTCATAAATAATCCAAAAAGGTCTACATTAAAATGTGAAAATCATTGGTCAGTCCAACTCCTTGTAATAGTGCTATAATTACTGGAAACCATACCCTTCCCTTTAGTTTTTGGTAGCTCTTTGAAATTCTAGAGTAACTTAATAAAAGAGGCAGAAAGAGGTTTATTCAAGAGGTTTTAAAATGGCATCTCTCACGTCAGATTTCAGCCAAGCCTGACTCAAGAGAGGAGAGCCTTTACAAAGTTTTCAAAAGCACAAATGATACAATGCTTTATCCACCACCTCTCAGTAACTGACACCTTCTCTCACCCTAAAATCAATAACAAGAGGACCAGTAGAAAACATCGTCCAGTGGTTTTGTTTCATCCTTTGGATATTCAAGACTTAAGTCTGGATTTGAATTGCTCCTACCTGAGAGATATTAAGGATAATAGGAATACCAAAAGCCCTTTCATAGGGCAAAAAGCACACAAAGTCAACAAGCAGAAACAAAAGGAACTTCCAGTACAACACAGACCGACTTTATTTATGAAGAGACATCAAACCCAGATTGAGAAACATTCTACAAAATGATGGAACAGTATTCTTCCAAATGTCAGTGTCATGAAAGACAAGGAAAGACTGGAACTGTTCTAGACAAAGGAGGTACATATACATGCCCTCTGACTAATAATATCATCCAAGATCTTTGGCTTGAGGAACATTATTGGGGCAAATGAAGAGATCTGAAAAGGGTTTGTAGGTTAGATAATCGAGGTATATCAATGTTAATTTCCTGATTTTGATGATTATACTGTGATTATGTAAGAGATTATATTTAGGGTTTGTTGTGATCATTCTGCAGGTATAGGGTGGTCCCTCATCCAGAATTTGGTTTCAACACTGAGACCTATGATGTCATACACACTTAAAGAGGGTATGAGAAGATTTATTGCTTAAATGATTGATGTATCTTGGGAGAACAGGGCAAGCATCCCAAGCAGGTCCGAGAGAGGAAGGATTGGAGGCTGGCTCAGGGTTTCGTCGTGGTGGGGCATGGGACCAGACTGAGGGTTCCCACACTCAGGCAGGGGTTGCATGGTCTGAATCTCCCCATGGCACTGAGGGAAAGAACATTGGGGTTTCATCACATTGTTCAGAGAAGAAGAGGAGGGAATGTTGTTTAAAGCTAGCAACAAACATCAGAAAATGGAGTCAGACTTTTATCACAGGGTTAAAGGGATATTATTTCTATAGCTTACTGTCAAACAGGTTTAAAAACACTATATGTACTATATATCTATATCTATATCTATATCTATCTATCTATCTATCTATATATATATAGAGAGAGAGAGAGAGAGAGAAAGCAAATGTAAAATGCTTATATTTGGGGAATCTGGATAGAGGCTACATGTATATCTTTGTATTACTTTTCAACTTTTCTATGTCTGAAATTATGGCAAAACAGAAGCCTTCTTTTTTGAAGTAAGGGAACACTAGGCCTTTTAAAACTTTCTTCTTCGGAAGAAAATGTCAGATTCCTAGTAGAAGAGAAGCCACAAGGCGGTAAAGGAAGCATTCTAGGAAGTTTTCTCTCCTCTGGGTAAATTTCCAATTCTATTTTGATATAGACCTCCTCATGAATATAAATATACCAAGTAGTAGCCATTGACTACATTTCGGTATATACTCTTCTAGATATTTTTCTATGCCCCTACATATACGTGTCCAATACATAAAATTTGTATAATATTTGACTCAAGAATCGCACTATAGAAAGTTACCACAAGTAAAAATGATAAGTATACAAACATATACTGCCAGTATGTTTATCACAACTTTGCTTATAGTAGCAAAGGGAAAAAAGTAGAAGAATAATCCAAACATCCTTACAAGAGAAGTATGATGAGTCCCTATTCTGCATGTGAGCTCATAGAAGTAAGGGTTGCAATTAAAAGACATATGCATTTTTAGAAGACAGCATGAACTGGAATGCTCAGTACTTACTTAAAAAAAGTGAATGTAGTGGTCATCAGTTATTTTAACTTATCCGGCATCAATGCTCCAATCTTCGGTTAACAGCAATCTCAATTTGGCTTTGAGAAACCACCTGTCCACCTATAGATATGGTCTTGGAGGAGAGCGTTTCTGTGCAGGTGCTGCCCACCCCTGACGAAGAGGTGGGCGTCTCTCTCTCTCTCAATCACACACACACACACACACACACACACACACACACACACACGATGTTTGGAGCATATTTATCCAATACAATGGTACCTTAAAGAGAATAGACTATCCATCTGTTTTCTTTCCTAGGTCATTGGAGAACCTCTGGTTTTGACTCAAGAAAAAGGACCAGGGGCTTCCCTGGTGGCGCAGTGGTTGAGAGTCCGCCTGCCGATGCAGCAGACACGGGTTTGTGCCCCGGTCCGGGAAGATCCCACAAGCCGCGGAGCGGCTGGGCCAGTGAGCCATGGCCGCTGAGCCTGCGCGTCCGGAGCCTGTGCTCCGCAACGGGAGAGGCCACAGCAGTGAGAGGACCGCGTACCGCAAAAAAAAAAAAAAAGGACTAAATCATCATCTTTCCTTTGATTTTTAAAAATAACTTTATTTATGTATTTATTTATGGCTGCGTTGGGTCTCCGTTGCCGTGCGTGGGCTTTCTCTAGTTGTGGCGAGTTAGGGCTACTCTTCGTTGCAGTGCATGGACTTCTTATTGTGGTGGCTTCTCTTGTTGCAGAGCACAGCCTCTAGGCATGCGGGCTTCAGTAGTTGTGGCACGTGGGCTCAGTAGTTGTGGCTTGCAGTCTCTAGAGTGTAGGCTCAGTAGTTGTGGTACACGGGCTTTGTTGCTCCACGGCATGTGGGATCTTCCCGGGCCAGGGCTCGAACCCGTGTCCCATGCACTGGCAGGCGGATTCTTAACAACTGCACCACCAGGGAAGCCCTTTCCTTTGATTTTTGTGAGCTATTCCATGTCTATGCAATAAGTCACTCATTCATTCATTTTTGCTTTGCTAGTCGTGGTCTGTTTCTGCAGACTTCAACCAAAGAAAGCTGACAGATACAGGGAATGAATGAGTGAATGAATAAATGAACTAAAAAAGACCAAAGAAGGACACATCAAGGATAACTAAAAAGTATGTGATATATTACAATTTGGTTATAGAGGCAAGTTGAAAGAAGGAGAACAAATTAATTTAGAAATAATAAGATCTAACTAACATCTTCCCCCAATTTTTTCATTTGATGAAGCTGCTTTTAAAGGCCTTTGGTTTTCATGGAGTTTGAATGAGATTTTCTGGCAGAGGCTCATTTGCCAATTTAATCAGTAATTAGTAATCCCAAAGGTTAATGTGAAGTTGCAATTAATTTTATTCTAAGCTTGATTTTCTTATGCAAAGTACAGAACGAATGCACATATTCAAATAGTAATTATTACCTTAAATATTCCAACCAAGTGAAATATCAAATAGCTATAGCATTTTAAAACTTGAAATAATATTTGGATTCTCACATTTATTTTATTCTATCCATATTTTATTTCCTGAGAGAAATGTGAAGAAATGCTCATTTTTAAAGATGCTTAAACTTCCTTCAGTCACTAGATTTCCACTGTGTAATTAGAGCATAATATTTGGTGTTTAGAGGAAGAATTGCAGAAATTAACCAATTCCATTTGAATTCCACTCCTATCAATGGTATCCTATTTGCACAATACAGGTGGCAATTCATCTTAATTTGGGGGGATGATTTTAGGGTAGATGACCTTCACTGAAAGGTTTACCAGTATATCTAGGTTTACCTTAGAATCGTAATTTTAGATTTGCCAGAGCAAAGAGTTTCGAGATAAAATGTGCGGGCCAAAACATATTTGTGGTGAACAAATTACTAGTTGGGCAAAATTACTGTGTCTAAAATGTAACGTATCCTCTAATTATCACACAATTCCTGGTTGAGAGTGTATGGGAAAGTGGATCCAGGTTCAACTGAAGAGACTTGTCCTGAACTGCAGTGAGTAATGGAGAGAACAGGTTGGAGCACTGCCTTGTAGACACCTACTGAGACAGGGGTTAGGGAAAATGAATAGTGACTGTCCACCCTGGGACTTGTCCCTGTCTCCTGTTATGGACCTGTGGTAGAGGGGTCTCATTTGCACGGTCACTTCTTTTTCCCTCTAGTGGTTGCGTTGCAACAGGTCCTAGAGAGAAAAATCAAGGCATCTCTGGCTAGCCTTTGCTCTGGCCTTCCGCTGAGAATTCTCCTAAGAACTTAACCATTTGGAAGGTCAAAATATGTTTAAATTATTACACTCTGCTACCTAAAATATTTGTTACGCAAGCTGATGACTGAAAAAGGAGATACATATTTTCTTATTGCTTTGGAATAAGTCAACTTACTCGCTCAGTCTTGAATCTTCCTGGACTGCCATATTTACATTGTAGGATTACGAGGTAGATTTTGAAAAAGGAATTATCCCCTGTGATGTGGAAAAAGGATTTCTATGTTCAATTTAAAAAGGTTTCTCTCCTTCTTTGACATGGGGACTTCTAGTCGTAATTTAATGCCTGTAAGCCACAGTAAGTGTCTGTCACTTATCAGATGATTGTGTGTGTGGTGCATGTGTGGAAAGCCGTAAGTGTAATACAAAACTCAAGGAATTGTCAGACTTTCATTAACAATAGCTTATGGCTATCATTTATTGAACTCTTGCTGTGAATATATTATCTAATTGGATACTCATTTGATATTTACTTTCATCCTGCCCTCTGAGATTTGAGACTCCATGCATCCGTTCTATGGTTAGAAAGCTCCAAGACTCACTGCAAATATGCTGCTGTGGCTCCGTAGATTCCAGACCACCCCTCATAGTCGGTGTTTCTTTGAATGTAACAGTAAGGGATAAAGGGGAAACCTTAACTTTGTACCCACCCTTTAAAATTAACCTGGCTCGGAATTTCAAAGTCCTGCTCATATTTTCCCCTATTCCAAGAAATCAAAAGAAAACTATGAGCCCAATAAACTTGTGTTTATATATCAAAGACATGAAAAATTAGCACCGTCTCATACTAACTGATCTATAGAGTTTTTAACTGGATCACCCATATTTGCCAATACAATCTTTACCTTTTCCTAAGTTTATTCACTATTCACTCCCATGTCATATCTTTTATTCATGCATTCAGCAAATATTTATTGAGTGCCTACTCTGTTCCCAGCACCGTTCTAGATGCAAGGGATTCATCAGTGAAAAGTAAACATACAAAAATTACTGCTTTCATATAGTTTACACATCTTACCTGCCACTTAGCTGAAAAATGTTTTGGAAAATGAATTTTACTTAAGATCATTCTTTAAAATGTAGATGGTCTTCAAATGACAAGGAAGTTACAAAGTGTACTATAAAAGTTTCTCTTTAGGTGATAATCAGAATTAACTTCACACAAATGATATGTGAATACACACACACATATATACATATATACACAATGTAAAATAATAAAACATCCTATTACAATATAATCTATTAAAATGGAAAAGTTAATAAAATTGTATAATGGTAAGTGTTTGAATATATATGTGGATTGGATGAAGGTGTTCGCAAAGTAAGTTAAAAGGAAAAGGAGATGGATGGAAATATTTTCTTTTTTTTAATTAAAGTATAGTTGATTTAAAATGTATTAGTTTCTGATGTATAGCAAAGTGATTCTGATATATATATATATATATTCTTTTTCATATTCTTTTCTATTATGGTTTATTACAAGATATTGAATAGAGTTCCCTGTGCTATACAGTAGATCCTTGTTTATCTATTTTATATACAGTAGTTTGTGCTTGCTAATCCCAAACTCCTAACTTAGCCCTCCCCCCTTCCCCTTTGTTAACCATGAGTTTGTTTACCATGAGTTTGTTTTCTATGTCTGTGAGTCTGTTTCTGTTTCATAAATGAGATCATTTGTATCATATTTTAGATTCCACATGTAAGTGATATCATATGATACTTGTCTTTCTCTGATTTACTTCATTTAGTACAATAATCTTTAGGTCCATCCCTGTTTCTACAAATGGAATTATTTCATTCTTTTTTATGGCTGAGTAGTATTCCATTGTGTGTGTGTATAAATATATATATAGTGCATCTTCTTTATGATGGATGGAAATATTTCAAATAATTTTAAAGACACGAAAAGGACTTGGACATCTACAAGCTTTAGAGGCTAAGGAAATTTGTTTTTTTTTGTTTGTTCAAGTTCAGTTGAAAAACTATGGTTCTCTTTTCTTTGATACTTAAATTGCTTGACTAAGTCATGTTTTTCGTACTTCCGAAAAGAGAGTAAGACAAATGAAGGTGAGAAGGAATAAACTATGATAGGTAGAAGAACAATTGGCAGAGTGGAAGAAGAAACACATGCATAATGACGAGGAGCAAAGGGAGGGAATTGAAAAGAGGCGATTCACTAAATTATGTTCAACACCAGTCAAAGTCATAATCATTAGCCAGAAACCTGGGTGGGGTGGGTGGTGATTGTAGTGGGGCTGGATAAACAGCTTAGAACAATATCTGGAACATAGTGGGTCCTCAATAAATATTTGTTGAATAAGCATATTAATGAATGAATCAATAAAACTTTCACTTATTTATTGAATTAATGTTTATTGAACACCTATTGTATGCCAAGAAGTGTTCTAAACAAACAGATAAAAATTCCTGACCTCATGGGGCTTACATAAAGGAAGTAAGCAAAAGGGAGTAAAGGGAAGTAGACAACAAAATTAAAAATATAAGTTAATTATAAAGCATGTAAGGTAGTTATACAATAAGGAGCAAAATGAAACAGGGAAATTTTGTGGCAAGAATTTGTAATTTTAAGTAGAGAGGTCAGGATGGGTTTTTAGAAGAATTTCAAGAAGTCAGTGTGGCCAAAGCAGAGCAAGAAACAGTAGGAGAAGAGGCTGTAGGGTGTGAGGCCAGAGAGGGACCAGGTCATGGGGACTTTGAGCCATTAAACTGACTCCTGCTTTTACTCATGAAACGGGACACCATTGGAGGGTTCTAAGCGGAGACCAATATGATCTAACCTCTGTTTAATAGGATCACTCTGGCTGCTGCATTGGGAATAAAAGGGCTGGAAAAATCAGGAGCAGGAAAACCACTGATAAGGAGGCTTGTCAGGGTGATGCAGTGGAGGCAGTAAGATGTTTTCCAATCTTGGATATATTTTCAAAGTAGAGATGATAGTATTTGCTGACATATTGGATATGGGATGTGAGAGAAAGAATAGCTCCAGGATTTTGGTCTATAGCTGCAGTATGCAGTTGCCACTGCCTGAGCAGATTTTGGTGGGCTGGAAATCAGGAGTTTCATTTTGGACATGTCAGGTTTAAGATGCCATTAGACATCTAAGTACAAATGTGCGGTAAGCAGTTGGGGTTCTGGGAAAACGTCTGGGCTGAAGTTACACATTTGTGAGTCATTAGTGGTATTTAAAGCCATAGCAACTGAATAATATCTTCAAAGATTTGAGTATTAACAGAAGAGAGGAGATAAGGACCACGTCTTGGGACATACCAACCTTATGAGACATGGATGATGAGGAGGAATGAGCAAAGGAGATGGAGAAAGAACAACCAATGAGGTAGAAGAAAAACCCAAGAGATTGCAGTGCCCTGAAAGCCAAGTGAAATAAATGTTTTTCATTAGTCCATGTGGGATTTGTAGGAGTTGTGAACTTGGAGTTTATTCATTCTTCCAGTAGGCAATTATGAGTAGGTATTTTGGCCAGGCACTGTGCAAGCCACCACAGATACAGAGTTGATCCCCAGTCCCCTGTCAATGAGGAACAAACAGTTACAGTGCAGTGGAAAGACTCCTGTGATAATATACCTATAGACTACTGTAGGTGGTCAGGAGAGGGGCACCTGAATCACATGGATGGACTTTAGGTCTTGAATCAAGAGAAGATACCGGCTAAATGAGGAAAGTAGAAACAGGGATTCCTATGATTAGTTTTCTCTCTCTCTCTCTCTCTTATTTATTCCTCTTGTATGAATATTGGTTACTTTACTGGGATTATTTCCTTTGTTATATTGAGTTGATGACTGTCCTCTTCTCTGTTTTAATGTTTGAATTTTACCTTAATTATTTGATTCCATGCAAACAGCTTACACAACTGTCCTTTAGATTATTTTATAACTATGACATGTTCTTTATTTTTACCAATTTTTATAGCTAAAACTTATCTTCACATTTTTTCTAAACTTGCTTTTGTAAAATACTTCTCCCTCAGAAACTCCCCTCTAGTCTAGTCCATGGCTACTGTACAAACAAAAGACAGTTCTAAGTCTAAAACTTTTAGGTAGTCCCAAGAAGCATGTTGATTTCTATGAATATGTTAAGGGACCAAATTCCAGAAGTTTGAAAATGGAAACAATACCAGTGGAGAAAATATCAAATATCAGTCTTCTCCTGTCATATTCATTTCCTCAAAATCAACCATAAGTCACCTGCCATATCTGTAGTTCAGACAAATGTATGATCTCAATATTTGGTGAATATATCTCACACAATTCTAACTTATCCTGTGATTTTGTTTGTTGTTTTTGTATTTTAATACACTTTGCAGAAACCTCCCACCAATAGGTGGCGTTTGGACTCTAGAAAAATATCAAACATATCTTGACCCAGGAAACAGTCCATTTTGAGTCAATTTCCTCATTTTAACAGAAGTTGCCAAGACATTATCTAATATGTGGCTAGTGGCGTCACCGTTTTTCATATCTGTGTGGTAAGTATTAATATATCCTGCAACAGGAATAAAATGATGGGGTGAATATTCTTGTACCAGCTTCTTACATTAATAACTAACCTATTCACAACGTTCTTCCAAACAACTTCATTTTCTACAGGGAGATAAAAAAAAGATGATCTAACATGTGAAATTAAAAATATACAGACAAGTGCTCGAATATGATTTTATGCAGCAATTGAGATTGAAGAGACCTGCTGGTCAACCTATAGAAAAGAATATAATACTCTAAAAACCCTAAAGTTGCTGTACAATTAACTTGGCTTATATATTGAAATTCTCTTCAAAGATAAATAACAACTTGTTTGTGAAGTTGTCTGTGTTCTTTCAAGATTAAAGAAAAATAATGGTATTATGGAGAGCTACAACAATGGTATTTAGAAAAGACAGGATGACTAAAGAAGCTGAGAGTGGCAGTTCATGTGGATAAGAATTAGGTTAGTAAATCAAAGCTATTGCATGCATGTTCTTTACTCAATGTGACCATAAAAATATAATTTTACTCACTATAACATTTTACAGAGAACAACAAAATTGTGATGCTTAACCAATCGACCTGTTGTTTAACAGAAAATATTTTACTGCATAGAGAAAGCAGTTGATTTATTGTAAAATCAGTGAATAAATCGAAGAGTCGATTTTAAACCACCTTCCATACACCAACATGTTGCTCTGAGATAATTTACCAGTCTCCATATAAACTAGGAGTTTGGAGATACTTTTGAGGTAGGATATCACCTCTGGCCTTTGACAGAAGTGATTACAATTAATTTTGCTTTTCTAGCAGGGAAAGCTGGTTATAAGAAGACTTAGCTATATTATATTCTTCAAGCATTATTGTCATTTCTGAACGTCATAGACTATTTTAAAGTTTACTGACTGTTATAAAACATTAATAACTGGAAATAGAATTCACTTCTAGAACAAGCAACCAGGACATAGGTTTAGATCAGTTCTTGTCCCTGAAAGGTATAATAGCTCTCTGTGTTGTCCATTGACTTCAAAGATGGACTTTCTTATTTATATAGTGACAATTCTCTGATGGTAGTAGTCTTGTTCTTAAAAAATGAATACATTATGATAATTTTATGACTAATGGGAGTAAAGTGTGTTATTCTAAGACATATTATATATCATATAATTATATATATACATATAATGTTATACCACACTAACCTGAAAGAGGAAAAAGTTTGATAACTGAAAGACCTTGTTGATCTGATCATATCTAAAATATGCTTTGGCACTAAATAAGATGCTGCTTTTACAGCTAATATATTTAGTGGTCAGTAAGTATCTAATTTTTAAAAATCCCTATTAATATTAGTATATAGCTAAATTTGACAGTATATTTTCATTAATTTTATGTGCCATTTATTTACTATACCAGATGATATTACTGAGTTCTTGATTTAAATATACAAGTATTTTCATTGTAATATGAATCAGTGTGCAATAAGCAATACCCATGTGCCATTAATAACCTCTAAGGTAAGTACCTCATACATTTAAATTAAAGATCACCATATAATGAGCCACAAAATCAGTGATGTTATTGATTATTGATTGTTACAAAAATATTCACCTGTACAAAAATTAACTCCTAAGAAAATATAGCAACTTATTAAATGAATATATTTGTAATTGTTTTAAATGATAAAATGCTAAGCTATTATTAGAAATTCAAAAAGGTTTTATTAAAAAATGGTGTTCATCAAAAAGCAGAAAGCTATTATAAAAGAAAACAAACTATTATAATCATTGAATAAAATTTTGGAGAAAATAGATGGAAAGGTAGAACAAAATGAAAATTTCTTCAGAGTTCCTAATGTGAGCAGAATGTGGCCAGTTAGGGTACAGATGAAACATGGGTAAATATAGGGTATATCCCCATGGAAGCTATTATTATAGAATTTCAAGAAAAAACAGGAATAGAAAATCACAAAGAACTTATTACACTAAGCATACTGTCTGCTGATCCAGGTACATTGCCTAAATAAGTAAGACATTTTAGTTTTCCAAAAGATAGTACTAACATGACATTTTCAGAAATGTATTAGACACAAATTCTCCAAAATGGTGAAAAACACATTGCACCCTGTTTAGTTTCTTATCTTTGATGATTATGTAATTTTCTTTTTTATATTTCAAACACTTCAGTTGATGGAAAAATCAACTGAAGATTGAAACTGACTGTACAATTATTGGCAGCACTTAAAGCATTTTCATAAACAAAGTAAAATACTCATCAGTCATAGTATTTTTAAATTGAAATCATTTTTATGGATATAATTATCACAAGGATATGATGAAGACATTATACACTAATGATGAAAATATAGGTGTGCTGTTTTTTTTTCGTTTTGGGGGTTTTTTTTGCGGTTCGCGGGCCTCTCACTGTTGTGGCCTCTCCCGTCGCGGAGCACAGGCTCCGGACGCGCAGGCTCAGCGGCCATGGCTCACTGCTCACAGCCGCTCCGCGGCATGTGGGACCCTCCCGGACCGGGGCACGAACCCGTGTCCCCCGCGTCGGCAGACGGTGTGCTGTTTTTGAATGCACAATACATGATTCAGTTTTTGGCAAGGTGATGCTCACCATCCAGAAAATCATCCAAGAAACTTTATGTGCGTGATAATGGGAATTTTCATTTAGCAGAAACCAAGGCCAAATTTGAAAGCATTATGGCAGAACTTTTATGCAGAATACAAACATTAACAGGTAATATTGCAGATTATTTAGGGAGTGAACTATAAAACCAGATCCTGGCAAATATTATATATATTGGTAAAAGAACAAACAAATAAATAGATACATTTGATAGACTACATAAAAAAGAATAAATTTAAGCCAAAAACATTTTAGAAGCCTGGGATTCTAAAGTGTCTCAATTTGGAAACATAGAAATTATAATGATTTGCTGCGAAAGATACTTGAAAAAAAATCTAAGCCATTCTAAATTTTTTGTTCTGTAACAAACAATGAAGCAAACAAAATTCTTTTACTATCACTTAGGGTTTTTTTTTTCCTTTTTAAACATTATCCAAGGACTGTATAATTATTACTTTTTGGCTTCGATGAAACATTGAAATGTTTTGAAAGCACATTTAATGAATACAAATGTGAAACCACTGTGGAATCTACAATGAGAAATTTAAGTTATTGTTATTAGGCCATTAAAACTGGATTAGATGCAGTGTGTGCTCTTATAGAAACTGTTGGTGACATTAGCAAAGCCAAAAGTATTTCAAAACTATCTTTTTTGAAATTTATTTGCTAAGAACTAATTTGGCTCAATGTTTTAAGTGAAATGATGCATAAATCAAAATTTAATATACGTAATGTCCCTGAAAGCATCAAAGTGATTCAGAATTTTCTTACAGTGAGAAGTGATAGTAGTTACAAAGTCAATATCATTGACGCTAAACAAATTGTGAGCATCTTTCCATTGACACCAATTTATCCAACATAGAAAAAGGGAAAGTTACTTTGACCTCAACCCCCATTATCATTTCGGGATTCAAAACTAAATTTCAAGATCAATTTTGAAAAAAATTCATACCCAACAATATAATTTTGAAAAAATAAATTTGTGATCATAAAAAATTTTATGGCCTTTTTAGTACTCTTATGACATTTAATTTGAAGAATTATGATGACACTAATCAAGGAAAAATAACTCTAAGACACAGTATTGTGAAGCAATTATACTCCAATTAAAATCTGTTAAAAAAAAAATCTAGTAGCCATTTTTGTGCAGAAATAAAAGAAGTGAGCATTGAAGCAGTCATAAAGTGTTTTGTTTCCTATGAAAGTAAAATGTATAATTGTGTTATAATAAATTATATTTTATTGTAACTGAGTTCCTAATTATTGTGATTAAAGTTTCAATTTTCTATAATTTTATGTTTACTACTTCAAATTTGTATAATTTACAAAAGTCATTTTACATTTGTTTTACTTGTTATAGATATGTTAAAATATACCAACTTTAAAAATACTTAAGTTCAAAAAAAAAAAATACTTAAGTTCAAGGGAGCCCTTTTCTAATTCACAGTTAAAGCACTATTTGGTCTATAGTGGTCTTGCTCATATATCCTCTGTAGAAAACAGACATCAGAAAAATTTCAAGAATTTCCAACATCCTTCTAAAACTGTGCTGCATCGTTTCACTCACCTTAGCCTCCAAGATCATCTGCAATATTATTTCAAATTACTTTTCTAAATATGAACTTTCAGTTCACTGCCCTAAATATACCTTAAATTATTTGGCATTTATATACTGCCTCGGGTTTTGCCTCATTTAAAATACCTTTGTGGGCTTCCCTGGTGGCGCAGTGGTTGAGGGTCTGCCTGCCGATGCAGGGGATGTGGGTTCGTGCCCCGGTCCAGGAGGATCCCACATGTCGTGGAGAGGCTGGGCCCGTGAGCCATGGCCGCTGAGCCTGTGCGTCTGGAGCCTGTGCTCCGCAACGGGAGAGGCCACAACAGTGAGAGGCCCGTGTACCGCAAAAAAATAATAATAAAAATAAAAATAAAATAAAATAAAATACCTTTGCCACTTGCTGCTTGTCCAAATCCTAACAGTCCCTTGGGGTTCAACTCAAATCCCATCTTTTCCATGAAGCTTTCCCTGACCACTTCACTCACAGTGAGCTCTCTCTCTTCTGATTCCTAAAGTACTAATTACTACCACCAGTCACCTGACACTTGTGCTGCTGTACAATACAGCAATAGAACTTGGACTGTTGGCTCTTAACCTGAGCTATGCCAAGTAACTCTGGACAACCTCCTCGAAGGTAATTTTAAGGCTGAGTTGTCGAAGAGAAATTTCTTAGATGATGGAGATGTTCTGTGTCTATGCTGTCCAATATGGTAGCCACTGGCCATGGTTGGCCTTTGAACGCTTGACATGTAATTTTTTAATTTTAATTAATTTAAGTTTAAGTAGCCACATGTGCTAGGGTCTTCCATAATGGATAGTATGGCTCTAAGACATTTTGTAGTAATCCCACCGAATGGCTAGAGAAAAGGGTCCCCAAAACCCTAAGGAGGAGACATTAAGACCTAATAAGAGTAAGTTTACAGGAAAACGTTTTAACTCTGCTAAATTTTCTTTTACTTCACTTAAAGGCTGCACATTAAACAATTAGTTATGCATTTTAAGCATCTTAAATGAGTAAAGACGAATATTATGAAACTCCCAATTGCCTTTGACCCTGAGATGCTGCTCTTGCCTTATTACCAAGGTTCCCCTAAAGATGAAGAGAAGAGAAAGGAAGACCCAAAGGTCACAGAGGGGAGCAGCTGATCTCTCATATGTGTGCTCTAGCAGGCTAATTTCCTAGCCCACCCATTTGTATGTTTCTATACAATATTTCAGGTTTTCCTGAAATTATTTCCTATACTCTTTTGGTTAAAGAAAAACAAAAATCAAGATATAAATGATCTTTGTTAAAGCCTCCCTGAACATCTTTCTAAGATTATAGTGAATCGTCCAGCAACTATGTGCCAGGCACATGGGAGGTACTCAGTGAATATTTGTTGCATAAATTCAAGTTTAATTTTTCTCTTCAAGAGAGATCAGTTTTTACTGTGATGTCCTTAAATTTTGAAGGTTAAACCAAAAGCATTCTGGCTTTTATGGTCTGCTTTATTTCGAATTTGCAAATGTCTTGATACTTTTCAGCATCGTAAGAAGATGCACCTTCCAAATCTTTGAGATTCTTTGAGATTGATTTGCCTTTTGTCCAAGAGATAAAACCTAGTGTCTGATAATGTCAGTTAATGCCATTGACTCCTTCAACCAAACATTGTATAAAGTTTTTTTTTTAATGTATCTATCAGAATAAAAGTTGAAAAATCGGTTATGATCTCATTCCAAACTTTCCATAAGGCATGTCAAAGGTGAGTTATTCCATTTCTTCCATTGACTTCTATTATTGTTAAAATACAAGGAATTGTACAGCTATTCCATGTTCCCTTTGATGTAAGCTGGGATTGCATTTGCATCGGAGTCAGTAGCTCTTGGATGCGGGGAGACATTCTGGGAACAGGTGCACTAAGCACAGGGATGTGGGAATAGTTCTGGTTTCTGCTTCCTCCTGGTCTGTGTCACCTTTGATGCATCCTCCCGTAAACAAATTTCCTCTCTACTTGTCCCTGCAACTGCCCCACCCAGAGCCTCCTCCCCACCTCCCATCCCTGTTCTGATAGGTGTGGGTGCTCCAGCTCTTTGCTGACTCAAGGCTTCCTTTAGCCCTAATCTTTCAGAATATATGGAGCTAACAGTTTCTCAATTAGGGGAGTTCTCATGCGACACAAATCTTGCTGAAACTCTCATGTCTGCCCCTCAAGGCTTTATTCTTCAAGAGCAAAATGATGAGGGAGAGAGGGGAAAAAGAAAATAAAAAGAGAGAAAAAGAAGGAGGGACAGAGGGAGATAACTTTCTCTATTTTCCAGCTAATGCAGAGCAACGGCATAAGCCCTGTGCAGCCCCAGAGAAAAACGTCAGGGCGACTCAAATCTCAGTGCATTAAATTTTGTATAAGAGGAATTCACCATGGGGGAAGGATTACTGTAGGTCTTTGTAATTGTGATTCATCTAGCCCAATGATTCGCACATAGCAATTGTCAAATATTTGGGGATTAACCAGAAGGCAGGTATAGCAATGTCCCCTCCCAATCAGCGTTCATAGGAATTCATAGTTCCATTTTTATCTCTCAGACTGAATAGACATTTCAATAGAGTATTGTCCTAATAGCTGATTTTATAGTATGGTTTAGAAATAATTTTAATCTTTTTGATTCAGTGAACTAAAATGCATACCCAGATAGTAGTGTTGGTAAATGTGGGAGATGAAATAGTTTGTATGGAATCAGAAGAAGGGAGGGTTGGGTACACCTGGAAATTAGCATCAGGTCTCATTGCAATAAGATGTCTAATTCTAGCTGAAAACGGTACGTTCATGTTCACTCATCACCAATTTCAAAAGCATAAGAAAATGAAGTCTCTCTAAATGAGTGATTTAAAGGAGCACTTTGAAAGGAGGCTGCAAATTTTTTGATCATTTTTTTTTTAATCAAATGAAAGTTTGTTTCCTATGTAAATGCTCAGAAGCAGGTGGTAGTTTATCAAAATTCCAAGAGTTAATTTATATTGTCCCTGGTGTTCTGCTTTACCATTTCTCTCTCTAAAGGAATGGACAGTGATTTAATTTGTGCTTCTAACTCATCAGAGTTTGCAAAAGCTCTTAAGGCACATCTAACCCTTTACTTCTTGCCTACACAAACAAATACACATGCACCTTGAACACACACGTACCCTCAGCAGAATTTGACAGAGACAGTCATATATCTAGAAACTATTCTGAGGCCCAATGCATTCCAGCTAACACACACACACACACACACACACACACACACACACACACACACACCAGGAAGTCTAGATAAAGATCTGCGTTTGCATCATATGTAAAGTGTTTGGTAGGACAATAGAACAAAGAAGCTCTTTCTGCATCTCTCTAGTAATCAGTGAATTCTTAAAGTTTCCTTGATTATCTAGGGAAACTATCCCACCATAGAGTTCTCTTCTATACCCACTCATTCATTCATCCATTTATTCATTCACTGCCTTTGTCTCTTCCTCTGAATTTCATCCAGAAAGCAGAGCCTGAGACAAGAATTTATGTGTAGATAGTTTATTTGGGGAAGTCATCCCAGGGAACAGAACAGGGAGACCAGGAACAGAGGCAAAGCCTATCCATGAGTGTGTCCTCAAATGGTTCACCATCGTTGGCAACTGGAAGTCAATCCCACAAGGTCTTCCCAATGAGCCGTGCGGGGTGTGCCTCAAAATTGCCCACTGGACAAAGAGAGCATTTATTTACTAGCTTCCATCTGTCTTTGGTCCGGGGCTGCCCCTTGGGGTATTAATTCTCTTGTTCCACCTATTGTTCACGAATGAATGGGAGACAGGTGTCCACAGATGTCCCAGGTCACAGTGTTAGAGAAGGTCAGGGGCTGATGCCAAGTGGCACAAGATACAGCAGAAGTGGGTTGCTGTCGGGTTATGCCCGTGCAAAACTGGCTGCCACCAAAATGGGGAGTAAACTGCAGGCCGAGATGTGTCTGACACATTCACTTGGGCTCTTGGCTATAAAAAAACGAAGTAATGGTGTGATGGAGATCAGAGAGGAGCACAAACTCGCAGGGATGATCTTCACTGACAGCAAGAGAGTTCCAGTGGATGAGCCTGGAATAGATTTATAAAGAGGGAGACCACTGCAGCAGGGCTGGGTTTGAACTGGTGATGGGAGTCAGGGGAGGGAATCGGGGGCCGCTAATGTTTATATGAGATACTAAGGAGGAAAGAAATGGGGAAAGAGGATTTTAAGAGATTGTGCTATCTATGAATTGTAAACACATTTGGCATTTTCAAGAACCTTTGGTAGAGATATCATTTGTTTTACTCAATTTTAGTTGCCCAACTCTTGTTTTATTGTTTTCTCTATTGCAACCTTGTACAGGGAAGAGTCCTAAACTGAGGGCAGGAAAAATGGGAGTGAAATAATTAGACTAGACCATCAGTCACATCTCACTCTTCTGTACCTGACTCCTTTCAAGGTATCAGTGGCCGTGGTGGGCGCCGTGCTGTGTTGTCCGGATACTCCTTTGGGAATGGAGGCCTTATTTCCCCAGGTGCTGGGACTGCTGCTGGAAGATGGTCCTCCCTGTCCGTTCCTTACAGGGATCACCTCCATTTAGAGAGCTTCTGTATCCAGTCGCATTACATTCCTGTAATGACTCAGCTCAAGGATGGATCCGTGTGGGGTATAAAGGCCCCATCCCATTACCCAACTGAGGACACCTGTAAAGGGTCATCCCAGTTTCAAAGCTCTCTTTAGGGTTGGCTGAGTCCTCAGGTGAGCTGGCATCCCAACTCAACCTCTTCCACTGGTCATGGTGCCATAATCTGGTGTTAATAGTATTAATACATGAAATATACTCATTTTTCTTAAACATATTTTTTTTCTTCCATTGTTCTACCCCGATATGCAGTAATAGCAGTTAATTTTGCAGTAAAAGAAATTGAAGTTTCTTCTTGTTCTTTCTCTTCTCTATTTAGAATCAACTTGCAGCTGAACAGTCTCCATCCGCTCCCAAAAGGAGCCCTTACTCCACGCCGACCACGGCCTCACTGCCTCCCTCCCAGAGGTGCGGTGCTCACTGCTTCCGTGTGTGCTCACACAGTTCTCTTTCCCGTAGTGCCTTTCCCTCGACCCACGTTTCTCCCTCCGTGTATTGAAATTCTGCTCATTGTTTATGGCCCGATTCACGTCCTGCCTTCTCTGTGATTCCTTCTCTGACTTCTATTTTCTTCGATCTTTCTTTGCCCTGAAATTAGATAATAACCATTCCCTATGCTGTGCAAGAGCACTCCTCATTGTGTTTTTGGATTTTATTGACTTATGTGTACATCTTACTTATTCAAACTAGATGGCAAAGTGTTGAAGGCAGAGCCCAAGTGTGGTTCCTTGTATTCACCATGGTATGTTGCTGTGCTACTGGGTATTAATTATCATCTATTATGAACTTAGTCTTTGCTGCGTACAGTGTTTAGCACTTTCCGTATACTAACTCACTTAATTTTTTACAAGTACCTAGTGAGGTATATGGTATTAACCTCATTACTTGTTTTGCATTTGGGGAAACTGAGTCTTAGAGAGACTGAGGGACTGCTGAAGATCACAGAGTTGGAAACGACAGAGCTTGATCTGTTTCAATCCCAAGTCTTGGTTCTGAGCTACTCAACCCTATGCTTCCTATGCATTCAAGAAAGTGTAACAGATTGACTGATGTAGACATAAGCTCCAAAGTATGGGATTTGTTTGTGGGGACCTGGAGGACAAGATGAAACTTCACTTCCCTAGGATACATCATTTATTTATTTTTTTATTTTTATTTTTTTTTGTGGTACGTGGGCCTCTCACTGTTGTGGCCTCTCCCGTTGCGGAGCACAGGCTCCGGATGCACAGGCTCAGCGGCCATGGCTCACGGGCCCAGCCGCTCCGCGGCACGCGGGATCCTCCCGGGCCGGGGCACGAACCCGTGTCCCCTGCATCGGCAGGCGGACTCCCAACCACTGTGCCACCAGGGAAGCCCCATCATTTATTTTTTCAATGAAACATTTAGTAGCACCAATGAGAAAACAGCTGTGAGCAATAACAACTAATACATGACTTCTCGCAATCTTATCTTTGTGTTGAGTTTGGCATTGTCATGCATTTACTCCCCAAATATGATTTGGCATCACTACATGTATTTTAGTCATCATGAGGGACGTCAAAATATTAGTCATGTCCCTCAAGGAGCTGCCGTGATAAATAAAGGCAACATGGAGCTTGCAGGCATCTGTACTCTGTGGAGCTAATGTTTCCTAGAAGAGATGGGATGCTGGAATCATGACTCATGCATATAGAAATCACAGATGCAATGAAGTTCATCAGCACTCTTTCACATTTGCTGTTTCTAAGTAGCAAACAGAGCTTTCCAGAGAAGAAAATGCAACAATCTGAAGAGAGTATTCAGAAACGCATCATGCTCAAATTATCATACATCTGTGGACCACTTGTTATTGTGGGATTTGTGTCACCTCAGCTTATAAAACAGATCTTGTCCAGTTCTAAATAATAGCTCAAAGCAGTCAAGGCCAGAAAGAAAAAGTTTTTGAGATCTCCATTTTACCTTAAAAATTCATATGAGTTTAGTTTTCCATGTGTGTTCTCATTTAAAAAAAATTTTTAAACGACCACGAAAAATCAAACCAATAGACCCCAAATGAAAGTCATGCTCAAGTTGTTGTCCACTGGGTGATGTGCTGTGTACTACATTGTGATCTATTTTGGAAAAATACAACCCTAAAGAATCGAAAGCAATTCGCACCTCGTATCATTTATATCTATGCAAATGCTCTACTATGGTGTCACGGTATTTTTAGATAAATATGGATCTTAGTAGCAACATTCAAAAAAAATTTCATTCTTGTTACCATGCCTGTTATCAATGAGGAGGGAGTTCCAGAGTGTCACAAACAGGTAGTAAGTTTCAACATTTAAGGATATTCTGGGTGGAAATTTTGATAATTGCTTCTCTTTGCTATGAAGTCACATCTTTTACCTATATCAAGAATTGAAGGAGGGAGATCAAGATGGTGGAGTAGGAAGACCCTGAGCTCACCTCCCCCGATGAACACATCAAAACTACAACTACATGTAGAGCAGCTCTCACTGAGAACCACCTGAAGACTAGCAGAATGGCTCTTCTAAAACCAGGGCAATAAAGAAAGAACCACACAGAGTCAGGTGGGAGGGGAGGAGAAGTGATCTACTCAGAAACCACATCTCTAGTGGGTAACCCAGAAGAGAAGGGGTATATCACAGGCCTGAGTGTCCTTCTTAAGAATAAGGGATTTGAGTCCCATATTAGGCACCCCAGCCCTGGGTCTGGCACCAGGAAGGTGGGCCCTCTTGGCTGATCTGAAAACCAGTGAGGCTGTAAGAAACAGACTGCTGTTGAAGAGACCACACACAGACTTGCTTGCTCTCAGTCCCAGTGCAGAGGCAGCAGGTTGAAAACTGACTGGTGCTCTGGCTGGGCTGCCAGGACCAGTCCAGCGCACGCCTACCCCAAGCATGCCCGTAGCCAGAGTCAAAATCCAAGGCACGGGCTTCCCTGGTGGCGCAGTGGTTGAGAGTCCGCCTGCCGATGCAGGGGACACGGGTTCGTGCCCTGGTCTGGGAGGATCCCACATGCCGCGGAGCGGCTGGGCCCGTGAGCCATGGCCGCTGAGCCTGCGCGTCTGGAGCCTGTGCTCCGCAGCGGGAGAGGCCACAACAGTGAGAGGCCCACGTACCGCAAACAAACAAACAAACAAACAACAACAACAAAAAACCCAAGGCAGCGCCTACCTCTAGCTTAAACATGTCTGAGCCTGCCCCAATTATACAAAGGGCAGAGTCCTGCCAACACTGATCCTGAGGGCGATCTCGTCTGGGGAAGAACGAGTACTCTGCCTCAGCTCACGGCTGCCACAAAAACGATTATTTTAAGAAGCAAAATAAAAACATCTTCCATAGAAGCCCGGATTCCATTCCACCTCCCTTCTTACTCCAGGCAAGGTGATATTATAGCAAATTTAAACTTTCCTTCATTCCTTTTACCTAAAAATCTGCACAGCACAATCTTTGACACAGTCCTCAACGTTGCCAAAAGGTCAATTCTGTTTTTCTCTTATTTTGACCTCTTAGCAGCATTTGATATTCATTGACATTTCCCTCACTCTTAATACACTGTTCCTTGTCTTTAGGGCCCCACAGACTCCTGCTTTTCTTCCTTCTTTATCATCCCAGCCTCCTTTGTTGTTCTTCCTCCTCTTCCTGAGCTCTAATTGCTGCTTTTCTCCAGGACTCAGTCCTCTCTACCACCTCTCCATACCAAGGTAATTTCACATAATCTCAGAGTTTTAAATACCATCTATATGTTGCTGAATCCCACACCTCTACTTCCAGTCCTGTCACTCCCTTGAGCTCCAGACTCATGTCTAAACTGTCTGCTCAACACCTCTGCTGAATGTCTAATCCATATATCCCACTTAACGTATGTGGAAAATTGAACCACCGATCAACCTCTCCTCAGTCCCGCCACGCACTCAGCCCTGCTCAGACTTTCTGACCTAACTAAAAGCTACCTCCATTCACACAGATGTTCAAGTTCATACACTAAGCCTCACGCGTAAATCCTTTGTTTCCCTGATATCTCACATCTAATCCATATAAAAGTCCTTTGGCTTTATTTTCAAAATATATCCTGAATTTGACCCCTTCTCTCCATCATCATAATCCAAGTCACATTAACTCTTGCTTGGGTTACACCCGACAATTATCCTTCTATTTTTACTCGTACTAGTCGCATCTAATTTTCACAAAGTAGCCAGCGTAATTTTGGCCAATGTAAATTAGATCATGTAAAAACCTAACAATGACTTCCCATTGCACTTAGAATACATTGGAAAGCCATTTTCATAGCCAAATTGTCCTGCATGATTGGCTCCTGTCTACTGCTCCTATTTCATGTACCCCCCCCACACACACTCTTCTTTTCTTTTCATTCTGTTCCAACCCTCCTGTCCTTCTTGTGGTCCCTGAACACACATCCTTTTCCCATCCTAAGGTCTATGTATTTGCCACTTTCTTCTTTGGGGATAATTTTTCCCTACACCTTCAGGTAGATAACTCCCCTCACTTCAGGTTGCTATTCAAATGTCACCTTTTCAGAGAAGCTTTCCCTATATTCTCTATGGATTATCCAGCCTTTATCAGACTTTATATTTCTTCACAGAACTTAACTGCATGTAAAGTTATATATTTGTTTATTTACTCCTTTATTAGAATGTATGCTCTGTAGGAGCTGGGACTTTTACTTTGTGTATTTTATTTAAAGTTGTATCCTCAGCACCCAGAAGAGTGCTATGTGTGGAGTTGTTGCTCTGTGAATGTTTGTTGTATGAATAAAGGAATGAGATAATCTATCACAGCTTCCAGACACTGTCTAGGCTCCCTTTTATAGAAATGAACAAATGGAAGTTGATAGACATACGTCAGTGATGTTTGGGAAAAGGAACCCAATCTGAAGAAACAAAACAAAATGTTTCTATGAGATAATTACTAAGAAAAAAGAGAAATGTATAGGTAATGTATTTAATTCATGTAGTTATCAAGATATAAGAGAATGTTGAAGAGTGAAAAGTCATAAGAAGAAAAAATATCATTTAGGAAAAGTGCATTTTAGCTATTAGGTGTCTTTTGTGGTTCCATATGAATTTTACAATTATTTTTTCTATTTCTGTAGAAAATGCCATTGGATCTTTGACAGAGATGGCATTGAATCTGTAGGTTGCTTTGAGTAGCGTGGACATTTTAACAATATTAATTTTTCTAATCCATAAACATGGGATATCTTTCCATTTATTTGTGTATTCTTAAATTTTTTCCATCAATGTTTTATAGTTTTCAGTGTATAGATCTTTCACCTCCTTGGTTAAATTATTCCTAAATATTTTTAGAATGCTACTGTAAATAGAATTATTTTCTTAATTTTTTTTTGGAGAGTTCATTGTTAGTTTATAGAAACATAATTGACTTTTGCATGATGACTATAGATAATAATACTGTATTTTATATTCAAAAATTGCTTACAGAATAGATCTTAAATGTCCTCAGCACACACACACACACACACACATAACCATGTGAGGTGACAGATACATTAATTAGCTTGACTGTGGTAGTCATTTCACAGTGTGTATATATATTTATACCAAAACATCATGTTGTACACCATAAATGTATATACTTTTTATTTGTCAATTATACCTCAATACACCTGGGGAAGGAAAAAAAGGAAAGCACATTTAAAATTTTTTTTACTATTTTCCTGAAGATGTGATTTTTTTTCATGAATTCTGAGTTTTTAAGGGGGCTGTGATCTGGCTCTCCACCCTAGTTAGATCCAAGGCTCTTCCCTTTCTCCCCAAGTGTGTATGTAGAAGCTGTAAGCCAACTGGATTCTTACATGCCCTCTGGGGATACCAGCAACTTCATCACTACCTACCTCTTTCAACTTGTGCTCCTTTTTTTGTGTGTATTTGGAGTGATTCACTAACTTGCTCGAGGGTTCATCCATTTATTTAAAAACATAATTTAAAAACATTTTTGACATTTATTTGTGTGTGTGTCTGTGTGTGTAATGGAGTGAAAGTATTAGGATCTTTGCCTATTGCAGAATCAGTTATCTAGCGTTATCTCTCCAGTCAAATAAAATATAGCGGTATACTTTTAGAATAAAATAACCTAAACCTGTTTTAAATGATGAAAGTAAAATGACATCCTTGCACCCTATTTAATGTTCATCCATAACAGAATTGCCTTCACTGACAGATATTTTGATCCTTTGAGACAGTCTTATTGCAGGAAAAGGGGATTTATTGGACTGTATGGGAGACCCACCCAGATCAAAGACAAGACAGGAATCAGACTTGAGACCAGCTCCAGAGAATCTTGGTAACAGCAACTGAAAAATTGATTAAAGCTACCAGACACCAAACTGAATTAACTCTGACCATTTTTGTTTGCTTTTTCAATTTGTATATTTCACAGAGGGAGCATCTAACTGGTTTGTCTTAGGTTAACTTGCTAATCCCTTGCTGTGGCTGAGAGTGGTAACATTTTCTCCTTCTTTCTTTCCACAACAGAACTCCTGAGATTCAGCTAGGCACAGGCTGACCAGCTAGAGACCACGTTTCCTTTGCAGCCAGGCGTGACCAGGTGAGTTAGTTCTGATCAATACAATGTGAACAGAAATTATTTCACAACTTCCAGGTTCTCTTAAAGATGGAGCCATGTCCCCCAGGACTTGCTTTGTCTATTCCCACATGCAGAAACATGGACACGTGGAGCATGTTAGCTGTGGCCAGCGTTGGCAGACCAGGTGATGACAGTAGCCTAGGGGATGGCAGAACAGCAATATGGAAGGGCTGGGATCCTGGAATGACGCTCTGTAGCAAAGCTGCAATGGCTACTACAAAAACTCCCACCTCTTTGTTTTTCAAAGTTTCTTTTTTACATTTGTTTATATTTTATCCTAACACGACTACACAGACCTAGGGAGGATAAGGTATGAGATTAGCTGACTGTCCTTAACAGGAGATAACTATCTCCTTAAAAGAATAGGGATGCTAGGAACCTCCCCCTCCCCCTCCCCCTCACCAAAGTGGAATCAATTCTGCACAGCCAAAGCAACAAAAGTCCAATGCAGCTTTCATGAGGTAACAAATATATTGTACAGCTGTCATGCAAACAGGCAGTTTAAAACTATTACTGTGTTTACTTTAAGAATATTTTGAGAACTTTGTCCACGACATCACTCCTTGTACGAAAGTGTCCCTTAAAATACTTTATATAGAGCCGAAGGCTGAGAAAAGTATTTGTTCCCCCGGGGGGAATGATCTGATTGTGATTTTGACAGAAAAACTATGTGCATAAAGATGTTTCCCCCTTCATTTGGTGCCAGGAAATTTAGAGTCGAATTTACAGTTCGGATAATGGGTATATTTCTCCTTATGGCCTGCACAGTATTGTCTTTCTTTTTGGGTTTCTGCTCTCGCTTTCTTAGTCTACTTTTTATTTCCTGCATTTTGACTTTTATATTTCAGTATTTTATTTTGTGTGCTTTTACTGTCACTAGACTCAACCACTGTATAAATCGGTAGACCATAAATAAATGAGAAAGTAATTCAATGAACAGAATGCTCATGATTCTAAAAGATACACGTTCAGCTTTTAAAATGTTTTTGGAGAACACATCTGTCTTCCATCTATCTGTCCCTGCCAAGTTCCTATTCTTCTTTCAAGGTTTCTGTATATTTTCTCCACTCTCCTTTCCCTCAGTATTCCAACCAAGCCCTTGTATCTCTAATTAAGGCCACCTAGCCTAATGTTAAGAACGCAGTGGGACCTGAGTTTTGTGGCGCCTGAAGCTTACACAATAACGGGGACCCTTCGTTACTAAATGCACAACTAGGAGTTAAGTTGAATATTTACTGAGAATGAGAAATCATAACAAGACAAATTTTTTTTAAAACCTGGCAAATATCACAAACACCATAAAATCTGGAAAAAAGCTAATATTATTCAACTGCCTGACGTATCTCTATAACACTCCTTTCCTACATGTTTTGGTGGCATATTCTCCAATCACATCTTCATATACCAACAAACTTGTAGTACTGTTTTCTATAGATAGAATATAAAGACATTTGAATTTATTTTACAGTGGGTAATTTGGAAAGTTACTTGTGTCGTTATAACCTATAGTTCTACAATGTTATAATTCTATTATAACATAATTCTATAATAATATTATTAGAAATATTCAAACTTTTAGGTTGATTGTTAAATTGAGAAAATATCAATGATCAATAAGTATCAATATATAAAACATGATTTGGGGGATTTTTTTAGTGTAGTGACATCTTAAATACTTTCAGAATATTTGACAAACAGTTTGTTCTTCATACACTCTCTGTAGCGGTATATTGTAAGTATTTTTTTCAACAGTATTTGGTGTCTAATCAACATGAAATTAAACAGTATTCTAATGTGTTCAGTAATTCATAACTCTTCATTAATCTTATTAACAAAGAAGTAGAGTCCACACTTTAATTTGAAATTTATATCTTCCTCTTAATAGCAGATTCCTTTTGACAGTAAAATTTGTTATAAATTGCTTCTTGATGTAAGGATACTTTCTACTGATTTCATTATTCATATTTATCACTTTTGTTTCACATTCTATTAATTTTATGATTTTTTTATTTTGGTATTTTTAAATACCAAACTTTTTATATATGTTATAGTAATATGTAATTTCTCACTTATTTTATTACCACATTCCAAAACATCTCATCGAATTTCAGTTAGCAGTGTTTTCTGTCCTTATTCAATACATCATTCCTATTTAAAAAGGGAAAAAATGGTGCTTTTATAATATTATATGCTGTACTGTTCAGTATATCCTTGAGACAAGAGAATATCTTTTTGACTGATAATTGATGGAAAAGAAATCTTCAGTTTACAGTGTTAAATACCTCAAGATTGCAACATTTCCCCCAGACTAACATCTGGTTCCTTACATTTCAGACCTTATGTTTCCATCACCGCCCCATACTTCCAGGGCTGAGTGAAGTAGTTCATGTTCATATCAAGATGCCACATCTGGCCCTTCACCCTGATCCACAAAGCACTGTCAGTCAGCACAGCAGGTACTAGAAGCCCTCTTGGAAGCTGTTCACTCACTGAGAGAGCTGGGAATAAGTTAAAAATGACAGCAAAGTGCATAAATGTCTTCTACAAAATCCAAGCTAAAGGCATGTCCAATGGGATTTCCCTAAGCCTGATCCCAGAAACGCTGGTGGCCACTCCAGTGCCACCTGACAAAGATGACAGCGCAAGTCAGAGTGGAAAGAGACAGCAGCCTTCACTCAATGTGCTTAAAATATGTTTGAAAGCTGACAAAACATATGACCATGTGAACACCTTACCAGCATCCTTTCAGGGATGCCCTGAAGCTTAAGCCTTATTTGCTGTGTTGTAAATAATCATTAGGTTGACTGTAGTTTAAAACTTGTACAAACAGAGAAGGAAATAAGACAATCGTTAGAGGCCCTTTTTTGAAAAGTCATTCTTAGAAAATTACTTTTAAGACTACTTTTAGCAGTAATTATTTCAATAAGTGTAAGAATATATTCTTGAATGGAAAAAATCAAGGTGAAATTATCTTTTAAAATAACTTACTTTGGGGCTTCCCTGGTGGCGCAGTGGTTGAGAGTCCGCCTGCCGATGCAGGGGACACGGGTTCGTGCCCCGGTCCGGGAAGATCCCACATGCCGCGGAGCGGCTGGGCCCGTGAGCCATGGCCAATGAGCCTGTGCGTCCGGAGCACAACAGGAGAGGCCACAACAGTGAGAGGCCCGCGTACAGCAAAATAAATAAATAAATAAATAACTTACTTTGATTTTGTAAGTAAATGATACAAAATTTTACCTTGATACAAATGAGTCAAAATTTCACCTTGAATCACATCACCTGGAGACAATCACTACCAACATTTTAGAATATTTCCTTGAAGTATTTTTCTTTAAGTATATTTATAAAAGGTCAATATCTATAAAAATACTACACCTGTCTTTTCTCACTTGACACTCCATCATTACTTTTCTTATGACAATTAAAATTTATTTGTAAGTAGAAATGATTTACTATTAAAATATTTCAAAATGGAATATATTTTACGGATATAAATATGAAATTAGGCAGTAACCATGTGGTTGTGCTGCTGATGCATTTCCTCAAGCTCACTGGGGTGAGAGGAGGAGGCCAAGGGTTAAAAAATTTTTTTTAACTAATAAAAATTTAAAAAATTAAAAACTCATAAAAGTTGAAAAAAACTAGAATGAATGAATCTGTGCATCAAATGTGTGATATAACTGCATGCTGAAGATAAGGAAAATTAAAAATATATTAAACTTGATTCAGCAGTCTAATTATTCATAGCAATATTAATTTATTATTGTAAAGCTATTTTATATATTATGGGACAATGCAAATAAAAATACATTAGCATTTTAGAAACCAAGATTTCCAGGGTAAGATAAAAGAGATACAAGTATAAAATCAAGTTAATTAAAATTAACTTTGAGGAAGTTAAAAATCTTAGAATGCTAAATTTTAACTGTAAATATCCATACGGACTAACGTTTTTTCTGTTTGAAAATATGTATTTTCCAGCTCTGTCAACTGAAAAGGCCTAGAAAGAAACCCAGTGAAAATGAACACACCAAGCACCCAGACTCTGAAGTCTGAATTTCACATCCTACCTCAAGGAACCAGGGCTCCTTGAGGAAATGTTTAATTCTAGGTCTGGGACAGAAAACATATAATATGAGTCTGGGACATCTCTTGCCTAAAAAGGAGGGAAACAAGGACGAGTGGGGTGTGTCAGTTGGTCACAGGAGCAAATGTGAAGGTGCTTTCAATTGACCAAAGATGGGACAATGTGAGCAAAAACTAACAAGAAATTGACTGAAACATATCAAATATACTAAACCATCTGTGTTCATAATTATGCAGATGAAGAGATATCAAAAGTATAATTCAGTGGAGACCACTGAAAGTAACTAGAGTACCAACTTCTTACTTGGAAAATTGATAATTAAAACGAAAGAACTGTGCTTCCCTGGTGGCGCAGTGGTTGGGAGTCCGCCTACCGATGCAGGGGACACGGGTTCGTGCCCCGGTCTGGGAAGATCCCACATGCCGGGGAGCGGCTGGGCCCGTGAGCCATGGCCACTGAGCCTGCGCGTCCGGAGCCTATGCTCCGCAACAGGAGAAGCCACAACAGTGAGAGGCCCGTGTACCACAAAAAACACACACACACAAAAAAAAAAAAAAAAGGAAAGAACTGAGTGTTTACCCTGCCTTGAGTACAAACTGTATTTCAGGGAAACTAACGTAGTCCTAGTTGATGAGAGAAAGCTCTTCTTTATCAACGAATTCCAACCAATAAAATTTTTAAAGCATAAAAGAATTAGAAAATGACCATTTTCAACCCCCTAAAGAGGGAATTAATTTGGCAACTATTGTTCGTGGGTACAGGCATTAGATTAGAGATTGATGTGGAGCATTACAATGGAGGGACCAGATTGTCACCACGTGAAACCACTGATCAATCTCAGCATCACTAGAAGTAGAACCACCAGATATTTCAGGCCTCTGATATGAAGCACAAGGTTTTGGTTTTTTTTTTTTTTTTAGGCTCCGGACGCACAGGCTCAGCGGCCACGGCTCACGGGCCCAGCCGCTCCGCGGCACGCGGGACTCCCCCGGAACGGGGCACAAACCCGCCTCCCCTGCATCGGCAGGCGGACTCTCAACCACTGCGCCACCAGGGAAGCCCCTAGCACAAGGTTTTTTACAGTCTTGCCAAAACTGTGAAATCTATTTCTAATCAAGACTCGAAATAACTTCCATTTCGACTAAAAGGTAGGCACAGACAGATCAAGACTATAACAAAATTTTGATGAAAACGTTTGACTGTTACAAATTCACACATAACGGAGCAATACACAAAGGCTAACTTAACATTATTTTCTCAGGTTTTTCGTGTACTATTTTTCCATCTTTAAAATTTAGACCTTAGAATATTTTACTTCCACTCCTCAGGAGAAAGGCAGGAACAGACTTAAAAACATGATCAAGTAAGCCAGATACAGTTAGACAACACAATAAATGCATGCCTGAGATGCTCTATGTTCTGCAATGAGAGTTCTGGAGGCTTTCATGGCTGGTGTCCATTTGGCAGCAACTAAGGAACCAACAGAACCATTAAAGACAAAGCAAGCTTGCAGGAGCTCCTTTTTAAGTCTCATGACAGATTTTGGATGTCAGTTTTGTTATAAAACTGAATATCTTTCTTCCAATAAGCTAAATCGCTCATTTGAAGAAATGATTAAATTGCATCAAAAGGAAAAATTCATTTGAAAAATCCAAAATTACCAAATATTTGTTTTCCATTTTGTAGTTTTTACACCTGTTTCTTTGGTTGAAAACAGAGGTGGTCTATTTATTTATTTGGTAAAGCATTCTGAGGACTCACAGAGGCACATGGGGAACTGATCAACTTCGGCTGGTTGTTCAAGTTTCCAAAAAGTTCAATTTCTTAGTCCTATAATAAATCATCTCCATGAATACTGGCATTTTCTCTACCTGCATTTTTTTGAAATTAGATGTTGGGCACATAGAATTTTGTTTATTTAGTATCCAATTTTTTACATATTCAACTTTAAAGAAGTAGCTGCCATCCCTTGTTCTTTTTGAAAGATAAGACAAAAATGTTTCTGTTCCAAGTTGGTGGAATGTTAAACTATCAACTCTAGCTTTCTCCTTTCTTTCAGGTTATGGAAAATGTCACTCCAAACAAATTGCACAGGTCATCCATTTAAATGACATATAGATGTCTCATTTCCAGACATGAAACAAACTTCCTGCAAAGCTAAAGTATATATTATGGAAAAATACAATGCAAACCTTCATGGCATCAAGTCCATAGAAGTACCTTGGAACTACTCCAGGCTTTTAGATTGGTATGATTATGCTGTCATGTAAACAATGTATATGGACTCCTTTTGCTCCAGCAATTGCAAAATAAATTGTTGTCAGACACTGGAAATCTTTTGATATGCCCTCTTAATATGAAAAAGAATCAGAGACCACATATTCTGAAATAGCAACATTGGACAAGGTAAATTACGTGAAGAAAAACAAATGGAAAAATACATTGCAAAACAATTTTCATAGAGCAAAGAAATTGCCAACTACATCTTGTTAGAAATATGTGTGGTTTCTCCCTTATAGAAGTTTCATAAGAGTTTCCTAAGTTCAAGAAGTTAAAGTATAGAAAACGATTTTATAAACCTTTAGACGTGGTTGAATCTGCAGGCAAAATAGTGACAATTGTGAATAAACTAAAGACAATTGAAAATTTTAAACTATTTCTTTGGTGAACCTGGCAAGAAACAATAAAGAAATGTGTCAAACCTCTGGTTCGCTATTTTAGGAGGCATCTAGGTAACAATTAGAAATAAACATAAGGATGACAGCTTTGTATAGCCACGCTGAAACTTTACCTCCCTCAACGTTTTTTTTTTTTTTTTTTAATTTATTTTTGGCTGCTTTGGGTCTTCGTTGCGGTGCGCGGGCTTCTCATTGCTGTGGCTTCTCTTGTTGCGGAGCACGGCCTCCAGGCGCGTGGGCTTCAGTAGTTGTGGCGCATGAGCTCAGTAGTTGTGGCTTGCAAGCCCTAGAATGCAGGCTCAGTAGTTGTGGTGCACGGGCTTAGTTGCTCCACAGCATGTGGATCTTCCCAGACCAGGGCTCGAACCCGTGTCCCCTGCATTGGCAGGTGGATTCTTAACCACTTCACTACCGGGGAAGTCCCTGCCTCAACGTTTTTAATAAAAATAAAGATATTGATGCTAAGTGCCCTTTCCCTGGTACACCCATGTACACATTCACACACACTCTTAAAGGTGCTCTCTTTATTCCCCTCCATGCTGTCCTTCATACAAGCCAGAGTCAATTTTACTTAATGCTATGGGCTGCATTCCAGAGTAAACCTCTAAGGAATGATGGATGAAAAGGAAAACCCACCTGTTACTAGGATACCAAGGTCCTTTATCTTCTGACATTCAATAGTAAATTGGAAACAAGTCGAAGACACACTCATAATGCAAGAAAGCAGCTTGAAAGGCAAGCTGTTTCCACAGACATTTCATTACACACTGGCTTAAAGAACATTGCCCATATTAAACACATTGGTAGAATCTTCTATAAAGTAAAAGAGTCACTAAAATGTAGATTAGAAACAGTGGAGAGATTTAATTTGAAAGAGCTGCATAAAGTTTGTGTCATACCACCAAAGCAGAATACACCATGCCTGCTTTCACTCTCTGGTGCAAGGCTTTAAGCTGAGCTAAATGAGAAAAAACTTTGAATATGCTCCAAAGCCTGGAAATAATTTTGTGCTTTACATGTGCTCTGTTATACCTCTACAAATGCTATATGAATGTAGTTATTAAATTACCCTCCAGACTTGTCTTCCCTGTCCTAAATAATACAATTTTCTTTAATATATTCTCCCATTTCTCAACTCTTTAATTATTGTTACTACTTATCAAGATTTCTCCAGTTTCTCTAGGCCACCTTGACTTGCCACAATGGAAAACTTGGGTCAAGTGGCTTTGAAACTTCGCTATCAGTATTTAAATTTGTGAAAGTTGTGCTGGGCTGTCATGATGATTTTCATATGACATATTAACATACATATAATATTAATATTTTCTACTTATTGTAGCATTGATGTGAGGCATCTAGAGAATTTCTATGATTAATTAGAGAATCAGTACAATTTGAGAGTCATAGGCCCTAGTTTTAAGTGGTTATCTTATCAGTGTAGTAAGGTGTTATTATAATAATGTAAGAGCAGTCAAATTTTACATTTTCTGCAATATTTCAAAGGTAGTAATCACTAGCATTGGAAACGTATCACTTAGCTTTCTCTTCTTTTCAGAGAAATAAGCAGACACGTTGTGGGTGATTTTAGCCGTAAGAGTCCATTCAGTTTTCTTTGCACAGAGTTGCCTTTCTGTTCCTAGCCTTGTGCTCTGAGTGGTACAGTACCAAGAAACTACCATTTAAAAGGACTCTTGAGACCAGGTCATTTGTGTCAGCACTGTGCTTTGTGAAATTAACACCTTGTACTTGTCAAAGGGCTATTGTAATGGAAATCTATTCTTCTGCATTGACTCCAGAGACCACAAATCATTTTCCCTGCCTGAAGACATGTCTTCAAGAAAAAAGCCAGGAGATGGTTTTATGTTGTTATGGAGGTGACATTGCTGGCAAAGACAAGCTTACATACACGAAGCAGAGCCATAGTCAAGCTTACCTTATTTCTAAAAGTGACAGCTACAATCATTAAAAAGATACCGTGGGCTTCCCTGGTGGCGCAGTGGTTGAGAGTCTGCCTGCCGATGCAGGGGACACGGGTTCGTGCCCCGGTCCGGGAAGATCCCACATGCCGCGGAGCGGCTGGGCCCGTGAGCCATGGCCGCTGAGCCTGCGGGTCCAGAGCCTGTGCTCCGCAACGGGAGAGGCCACAACAGTGAGAGGCCCACATACTGCAAAAAAAAAAAAAAAAAAAAAAGATACCGTGATAAAGAAATTTAAAAATCCCCAACTTTTCCACACTCTTTATTTTAGTACTTTTGAAAGAATGAGCTGTAGGACTTTGAATCCTATAGGCAAGAGTCTTTTAGAGGTTAGTGTCCCTTCTAGAGGCTATGATGGGGTGTTATGGAAAGAGCCCTTCCTTAATAATCAGGAGACCTGTGTTTGAGTCCGGCTCTGACATTAGTTGGCCCTGTAACCCTGTAAAGGCCACTTAATCATTCCTCAAGTTCTTTATTTGTAAAACGAAGGGATTGGACCAGTATTCCAATGAGACCATAAGAAATCGATTTTGTCCTATAATTTGCTAGTTTCTACTCTTTATTGTTAGAACATATTTAGATTAGTTCGAGAGAATAATTGATCACAAAGATACACATCTCACATCCTGGGAGGCAAAATAGGGGGTTGCTTGCCCATGTGAGGGTTTCGCCACAGCCCAGGCCTCGGCACAGGCTTTGTAAAAGCCTTCCCAAACCAACTCAAGAATGCAGCGCCTTAGACTGCGATAAGCAAACAACTGTTCCTGCTTCATTCCCACAGATTTGGTTTGTAAAAACTATACAAAATAAATGCATTTTCAGCTCCTTTTTGGGGGTGGAGGTAATATCTTGGCGCATTTTATCAGCAACCTCCTGTGAATTGGTCATTTTTATAACTGTAATTTGAAAAAAAATCGACATAATATATTTAACATAACAGATAAAATATGGACAACATTATCAAGCAAGAGCAGTTACCACAATCTGCATTCTTATGAATCTCTGTCACTGACTGATGTTCAGATTAGTTGGACCAAACAGAACTCAGCCATGCCCCACCCCCTACACAATCCACACACAGCATTGCTTGGAATGGCCACTCTAAGACCTCACAACCAAAGTGCAGTAATACTTCATGTTATCATGGATACACTATAGAGAAAAGTTAATCATTATTGTTAACTAAAATAAAGTTAGAACCACTCAAAAGTTGTTTATGAACAGCAGAAAACTGGAAGCAGGTTATGTCAAAAGGCACCAGTAAGATCATTTTGTACAACTACAACTTGTGTCCTGTGATTGCTTTTGTGTAGGGCTTCACTCCCTTTAGTCTCTGCCTTAACTATCATCCCAGGTTAACAAACCAGTGGGGTAACTGACAGCTTCTTTTACCCTATTCACCTAGGCAGCTTAATCTTTTTTTTTTCACTTTAATATTTTATTTTTCTGATTATTAATTTATTCTTATAAAATATTTAAATAATTTTAAATAATATTTAATTTAATGAATAAAGTATCAGTCATAAGGCTCCTATAATTAGGAGGAGAGTTAGGGATGAATCAACACTCAAGGAGGTTTGTTGCATGTAAATGATTTATAAGTCCAACAAAAAAGTGAAGCATTTTTGGTTCAAAAAATATGAAACTATGAGTAAGAGTGTAATAGTGTGTCCCTTCTCCAAATATGGTCATTCAAATGGCAAACAAGCATTTCTGAAATATAAAGACAACCATGAGAAGAGAGAGCCGTGGCACATCAAATATCTGGAGAACAATCCTAGTTTTCTATTTTATTTCCTAACAGAACACACACTTAAACATGTCCTTTCATGGTCAGCAAAGCAGAGTGTAGCACAGCAAAACAGTCTGTCTAGGGGTCTGAAACCGGACTTAATAAGAAGTAAAGTTAATTGAACATGAATCAAGAATATATGTGAGCAAAATAAAGACACCCCGAAAGACTGACTTTTTAAACACTTTTGCATTAGAGAAGTATGAATAATTTATGACTACAATGTCCTATTTTTGTTTTTTATGAAAACACTCATAAGCAGGGAATGAGAAGGTCCTTTCTTAATATAGAAAATAAAACTACTTTAAACCAAAAATAAATATTATAATTAATCACGCAACACTAGAGGCATTATTATTACAATCTATTAAATAATAAAACAAAGATGAGGCTGCCGAATTTGAAGGAAGAATATGAACATTAAATTCACGTTAATGTTAGTATCGTCATTAAATAGCAATCAACATTACAAACTTATGTATTAGGCTCCGATGATGTGCCAGTAGATTGGTGAGGTATTAGGGATTTTGGTGATAAGTAAACACAGTTGCTGTATTTAGAGAGTTCTTAGTCTAGAGAAGAGGTAGAACACATATACAAGGAATTTTAGATGGTTATGAGACCTGCTGTGATGTTAAAGGTTAAGAACTGATTGCTAGGAAAGTATTTAAGAAGGGTGGCCTCTATACTAAGTCCTAACAAACAAGTAGAACTCAGGGCAGTAAATTGAAGGTGGAGTGCAGATTATAGATAAAAGGAAAGGGATGTGAAAAACACTGACATGCAAGACAGCATGGTGTATTTAAAGAACAGCAAATATTCAGGATGGTTTTCAAGAGCATTGTCTAAACTGTCCCCAATATGTTAAGCCCCACTAGTTTTGGATTTTGATATGTTTTGAAAATAACCAGAATATTATATGACTGCATTCCCTATGGTTATGAGTTGATATTGATTTTTATGGCAAGAAAACCCTTTCTTATCATTAGTTTGACTTGATTCCTACTCATAGCAGAGCCTTCCTAGGTACCAATTCTTGCCTTATCCACTGCTTTCTATAATTCATTCACTCAAACATCAATGCCAAATCTCTGTGTTTATATTTAATACCTGCCCCAGAACCCTAGAGTATTTCCAGCTTTCTCAAAACCATGGGGCTAGCCACGTAGGATTGTCTTGGGAAACCTTACACAATTCGTTATTTACTGTAGAAGTGCTTGATTAGGTCATGTCTGGAAGGCTGACAGAGTTCACATCAAATCTGGAAGTCATCTTCATAAAGTTATTAATCTACTCCCACCCCCGGTTTTACATCTTCCAAACCTTTAACTAGCCTCTGGAATTTTCTATGTGCTCTAATGGGATGAAACATTGTGTTCACAAATAAGTTATCACATTTCATTTCAGCAAGATATCTTTATTTACCTTTAAAATAAGCTTCCTCTCTTGTTTGCAGATAGAAGTCCATTTTGAGTGAGAGTAGTTTCTAGGGTGGCATCTAACCAGAAAGCTTGCAATCTTTGACTATTGACTTTAGAAACTAACCCCTGTCACTCAGCACCTATGTGCAAAACATATAGTCAATAAATACGTACTGAATAAATAAATGAACGTTGATGTATCTGCATTCATATTACTGACTAGATAGTCTCTGAAGGCTATTTTAGCTCTAAATTTTTAAGATTCTGTAGGAAAAGAAAAAGCAAGGGTTTCCCTGGTGGCGCAGTGGTTGAGAGTCTGCCTGCCGATGCAGGGGACACGGATTCGTGCCCCGGTCCGCGAAGATCCCACATGCCGCGGAGTGGCGGGGCCCGTGAGCCATGGCCGCTGAGCCTGCGCGTCCGGAGCCTGTGCTCCGCGGCGAGGGAGCCCACAACAGTGAGAGACCCGTGTACCGCAAAAAAAAAAAAGTCCGTATCTTCTTGGAGATTTTCAGAAGAAGAGGGCAGAAGGAGGAGGAGAAGGAGAGAAAATCTGTAGCTCGGAGACACGACAGGGAGCCTGGAGTTTTTTATGATGGTCCGCAGTGTTCCATGTCGTCCATGTCGTGCATTCAGACAACACTGTTCAAATTCATTACCATCTGCTCCCTTAGGCAGGAATTTGATCCCTAACAGGTAGGTACTGTTGAGGTCTGTTTATTCTAGTTGGAGTGCACCTCCTAGGTAACACAAGGAGACCAGCTAGAGAGGTTTTGAGAACTCCAAAGCCGATTTATTTAGTTGGGCAATGTTATTTGCCTACTGTGGAGGAAGCTTGGAAAATTCATTTAAAAAGAAAGATTTCTTTTAATGAAATACAATAGCTTGACAGTTAAACAAAAATTGATATACACCTTGGGAACCTGCCATTTCTTGGTAGGTCCTTTGTAGCACACGCACAGAATGTTATTTTTCCAAGACACAGCATAAAGCTTAGGTCATGCCTATGTTTAACCACAGCTGCGGTTTCTACTGAGGCTTTATTCAGACTGCAGGTGAGTGACACGATAGGGTGATGGAATGGTTACAGTTCTACATGGATAAAACCACAGGGCTTTCCTAATGGTGTTACACTGGTGGGATAAAAGTGCCCATGACCTCAAAATTAGGTGGGAGGCTTCTTTTGTCCAAAACAATTTTGGAAATGACTTATCCCTCTGAAAACGTTGGATTATAGAACAATGTTCCTAATATTGCAGCAGAACAGAGGCACAAGAAGCAAGAAAATCTAACTATAAAGTAACCCTTAGAATAGAGCGAGAGAAGGAAAGAGACAAGAACTCTGATTGTTCATTCATTCATTCACTCATTCATTCGTACATCCAATATTTGAGTGCCTGCTACATGCCAAGTGCTATTCTAGGCTCTTGCAATAGGGTAGTGAGTGAAACAGACAAACTATCTCTGTCCACTTGCATTTTATGTTCTTGTAGAAGATAGTAAAGATAAATAAATAAAAATAAGCAAAACAGAGACTGTCAGAACGTGACATATGCCATAGAGAAAAATTTATCACGAAAGGAAAGATAGGGATTGGGGAATTGTGGGAAAAGGGAAGATATTATGATTTTTAATGGGCAGGTTTGGAAAGGCTTCCCTGAGAAGATTAATTTAAGCAAAATCTGAATCAGGTGAGAGTGAGAGTTAAGGCTGTCTGGGGAAGAAATGCTGGCAGAGGAAGAAGCTCTTTTTTATGCAATAAGATTTGACTTCAGTATTTTATTTAACATATTGAAGAAAAGCCAATGTTCCTTAAAAATATACATGGTGAGGATTCTCAAGGGTAAACTTTGAGCAGTAACAGAAATTTTGAACAGCTGGTATGAAACATCCTACAATGAGGAAATAACTGGTTGTCAAAGACTAGTGTGAACTCAAAAGAACATAGGTTATGCAGGCAGGTTCTTAGAAAATAAGTTGTGGAATGAATTCCTTTAGTTGCATCTGGCTCAGAACTTCATCAAGCTCTGCATAGGTTAATACCAAAACCACATGGTGGAGAATTAGTAGTTTATTGTGATTAACATGTATTGAAATCTCGTTATGTGTCACCCCATGTACCAAGTGCTTTCCAAGCACCATCTCATATAATCCTCACAATAATCTTAAAAGATAGTAGGACTATTGTCTTCATTTTATAAAGAATAAAATTAAGGCATGGGGAGGTTAGGTTATTTGCCCAGGAAACTAGTAAGTTGTGGACTTGAACAGGCCAGGACTTGAACTTAGGCAGTTTAGTTTCTAAGTTACAGGTTAAGAAAGAATATATTCATGTTCAACTGTATAGAAAGGTAACATAACATTCTCATTCCTTCTGTTGTTTTTAATTAAATATGTTGAAAAGAAACACAAGAAGAGTAAGAATATAGGTAACTTCAGACTTTTTTATACACATATAAATAAGGTGGAAGCCCCAACTGTCAATTGCTATCAAGATAAACATCCTCCCCTGTAAGAAGCTGCCCTTCAGCACAGTGTATTCCTGATGGGCCGTTATTCTGTACGCTTGGCTGTGGACGTTTAACACTGGCTGTGGAAGCTAAATCGGGAAGAGGAAACCAAGGGAAACCCCTTCCTTATACCTGTATGCAGGAGGCCAGCATACAGGGCAATTAGGTATAAAACACAAATAAGAACGGTGGTCTCTGAGGAGGGGGGCAGTAGGTTTTTGTCTACTAATCACCGTGAGCTTGCAGACAGTAAATTGCAAACACCTGGTATTTATTAGTGCCACACCCCTTGAGCAAGCTTCATCTAATTTTTCTTCCCACCATGATTCCCTTTTATGTACTGTTATTTCCTGAAAATCATTTGAATAAAATCTGGGAACAATGCAAAGACTTTGGAAATAAAAACACCATTTTCTCATATCAGGTGTTTCAAACCTGATAAAAGCTCTCTCTTCTTAAAAGAGAAATGTTAACAATCAAAGGTAATTTTTTTTCCAAGAAGTATTTTCAAGTATTAATAAAAGAGCATTAGAATATTTTCTAGGAAAATATTCACATAAGGATCCCTTTGTCATTGACAAAACAAATAACAAAATTAATGTCATTATGTGTCTACTTGGATTTCTTCCGAAGCCATTGTACCGAACTGCTTAAGTAATCCACCTTAGGTGTATCTTCTGAATTATCTAGCCAATTGCCTCTATTTTCTACCTTACTCTGTAAGATAAAGGCTTGGTACTTTAGTTACTTCAAAATGTACACATTTTGAAAGCTATGAGTTGTAAGAGTTTGTTTGTTGTTTCCCTACTTTTCTTAACGAGTGAATCTTAGTGATTTTAGGTCAACAACCTGGGTAGATCCGCATAGACATAATAACTCTGTTTATGTCTGTATATATGAATAATACCTGCCAGTTATCTCAGTGAAAATCAGTTTCAAAATGGCTTTAACACACACAGCATCCCTTACCATTTCCAGGAAATCTAGGCCTCTGAGTAATGGGAATATCACAAAGAAAATGGTCCATCATTTTTAGGCTAAAGCTACCTCTTTCTGGTGACAGAATGAACTCACTAAATTATAGGACCTTAACTTACACAAACCGACCCTTTCTAATGACTTAATTGACTGTCTCAGTCTCAGGTTCTTCAGAGCCATCACTGACTTTGTGGAAAATCGCATGCAATGAGGCATGATGGGGCTTAAAAAGTTGTCACCTCATAGAGCGATTTCTCAGTCTTCCTTCCACCTGAGAAACCACACCTACTTGCTGTTCTTTACACACTACACGTCTGGGCTTTGTTTTGTGTGCCATCATTCTTTAGGTAATCTAGGCTGGATTCTCACCAGACTACAGATTATCCCTGTGATGGCCTCATTTTAAAGGTCTAAGTTTTGATGCTCCTGACGCATCAATATTGCTACTTAGGCTGTGATATTTGAGCTTCTCTCTGTTTTCACGCCCAAGACACAGAGACGCTTCAAGAATATTTGTCTTTGTATCTACTGGAATATTGAATGGTGGCCTAGAGTTCAATTTATTTCTCAGTATATCCATTTGTATAGAGATTTCCCCCTATAATATTCAGCAACTCAAATTTTCTAAATTTGCTATTGCAATTACATTGTTAATGCTCTTTTCTCTTAGGATGAAAAAAGCACTCGACTGATTGACAATGGAACTTCGTTTTTCTCACGAGTGAGCTTTGCATTCCTATTAGAAGGCTTAATATCCTGGCTCTTTCAAATTGCTTGCCAGTCATCATCGTATTTAGGCTTATTTTGGGCATTGGATATGGTATGCTTCATTACAAACTGCAGCCCCAATGTCTAGCGCTTAACTTTAAGAGAATTTCAACAATATTTCCAACATTTAAGCCCAAATTTATCATTTTGCTTTCTTTTTGTTTTAACCTTATTGTCCAGGTCAATATTTGCTTAAGTTGGTAGAAATTCCCTTCAACTCATTTTCCTTGGCCAAACATGTCAGCAGGTCTTCATCTTGTTCTGCAATTGCTCCGCATCCTTGAAAGTCTTGTAGACAATGCCAGCTGCCAGCGCCGTCTAGTTATTGTTCCCCCAGAGGCTCGGGAGTCTCTCAAACAAATGGAAGCCCAGACATTTAGCCACTCTTTACAGCTCATTCATGGATCAATATGGAAACTCTGTGTTTTACATCAAACTCCCAGAGAGCAGCTACTAGAGCTATATTTACAAATACAACACTCAAGCAGCAAGTTGATTTTTGAAGATTTGATCAACTAACCAGTTGTTTTATTCATAGCCTGTCAAACAATCATTGCAAATATTTACTCCAAATTGATGACATAGACAGTTTTTTTCATAATGTATAACCAGAATTTTAAATTAAACTGACTATAAAATCCTATGATAGTGCATTGGTAAAGATAGGTTAACTGATGTAACAATCCCCAAATCTCGGTAACTTAGCACAATGAAAAGGAGAGAACCCAGGCTCCTGCCCTTTTGAGCTTTCCCTTTTTCTAGGTCCACGCACTCCTCTCTATTTACCTGGAAGATAGGGAAAGAGTACAAGAGTCATGCGTGGGAGCATTTTAAAGTCCAGTCCTGGTAATATATTACATCACTTCTGCACACATGCTCTTGTCCAGAATTTTGCCACGTGAATCTCCTAATTGCAGGGCAGCTGAGAAATGTGGTCCCAAGAGGAAAGGAAACTATTCTGTTAAATGCTTATCACTGTCTGTCACAAGTGGCACCTTGTAACTGTGGGCCTTTCTTATGTATTCTTTGTTCACACAGTTGGGATGATAGTGGAAATAATGATAGTGGAAATGACTATTGTCAAATAAATCTACGAAAATCTCAGGTTGGAATATGAAGAAATTGGTGCCCACACTACAGATTCACTCCCAATATATTTAGAGAGATGTACTAAACAAGTTTGTTTCCTTGTTTCTTATTCTCAGCCTTTAACAAAATTTTAAATTTTGTTCATTTCTCTCCTTTAAATTACAAATATCTCCAATAATATTTCATGTGTGTGTAGCACTTTGATCTTCAGATTTTCCAATATATCTCTGAAATTTGAGGGATAATTTTTATTATCCTTATTTAAAGGAACTATTCATCATTTAGATCATAGAATCTATTAAAATAGAAATACAAGTCTGTAACTTCAGCTTTCTGACATTCAGTTTAGGTCTTTTTTTCTTAAATATTCCTCCTCTGTTCAGCATTTATGCCATAAGAACAAGAGAAGTAAAAGGAAGTAAACATCAAGTTCACTAGTTCATTTTGCCTCTATTTTCTAGATCTTACAGGTAAACATGAGGAATTTTTATTGGCTACATTAAGATCGGAAACATTTGTAATTTTGTTCCTCTCTAAACAGCTTAATCATGGTGACTATAGGACTATAGGACTGTTCTGTTTCCCTCAAAACTTTCTTACTTACAACAAGGATAAATTCCAGAATCAACAACAACGAAAAAACATTTTTAATGTTTTGTTCTATTCAGTCTTAAGGACCCAAAGAATCTAAATAGGTTGGACCAGCCGTCGGATGTAAGATTTCACCTTACTCCTTTGAGGATTGCCCATTTATGATTTGGAAGAGAACACACAAGTAGTATTCAAACCTAATACTGCCTAAAATGTTTTTGAAAGAATTAAAGTTAAGTCTATCCACTAGATCTCTCACTGAAATGTAAAATTTTTCTCTAGATATAAAAGTATTTATTTAAAAAATATTTTGTGGGCCAAATAATCATCTTGCAATAAAAGTCAGAAAGCAAACAGATTTTTAGTTGGGTGAAAATAAAGATGCTTACCACAAATGGGGGAATAGGATTAAAAAGGATATGAGGAGAAAATATTTCCAGGCCCACCCACTGTGAGAAGAGGTTCAGCTGGATCCAATAGCAGTAGTCTAAAGCCAACATGACAAGAAACAGAAAAAGGAATGAAAACTTGGACTTCATTCCTGCCCACACACATGCAACTGCAGTGGAAAGAATCAACAAACTAATTGGCATCTGATAGTTTGCATATTAAGGGAATCAGCAAATGCTTTCTTGCTTATGTTTGGTTTGAAAACTGTTTTCTAAGCCCACAATATAAAATTATGAACATATTAGCCAAAAGAATTTGTGTTATTTGTATTCATGAAGAAATGCAAGAAAGTACAGAAATAAATAAAAACAGTAAATAAACATCAATGGAAAGGTTACATTTCTTTTGCCATTGTTGTAAAAATTATGTATACTATATTAGAAAATGAAAGCTATAATGCAGAAAATCTTAACCATGAAGACTTGTCATATATATTTTTTATGACTTTAAGCAAAAAAAGGCACCAGATATATTGACTTATCTGTAGTAATAAATCTCTCCTGTTTAAACACTGGTAACCGATGACCATAATGATTAATAATGTAATGAAGTTTGTTGTATTAAATCATAAATATAGTCTTATTTGCTTTGTAATTCTCCCCAAATGGGCATTTCATATAGCAAAACTCAATATATAGTTGCTATAATCAATAGTAATAATCATAAGAATAATAATGGTTACTGTGGCTCAGACCATCATTTTCTTTTTGACCTAATGGTTTTCAAGCCAATCTATCATTTGGAGACCTCTGTGTACCAAGGTGTTGTATCTAAAAATTACTAAACTCATTTGAATTCCATTAACATATCAAAAGTTTTGTTTTTTAAAAAGTTTCCAATTTCGGGACTTCTCTGGTGGTGCAGTGGATAAAACTCCGCGCTCCCAATGCAGGTGGCCTGGGTTTGATCCCTGGTCAGGGAACTAGATCCCACATGCATGCCGCAACTAAGGAGCCCGCCTGCCGCAACTAAGACCTGGTGCAACCAAATAAATGAATAAATATGAAAAAAAAAGTTTCCAATTTCAACAAATATTTCTTAGGAACAAAGAAGCAGATACATATACAAGTTTGCTATAAAAATATTTGGTATGTTAATATATCCACTGACTATAACTTGCTTCAGTAAAAATCCTCTGGAAAAGAAAAAGAATAATGTCATCTTAAGAACTGATGCTGAGTGGCAACGGGAATAGCTAATTAAAAACCACCAAAAACCCTCTCTTTCATAAAAGCAATAAGTTCACTGGCAAAAAGATACCCAAATCAACTTTTTTAAAACTCTGGGGACTTCCCTGGTGGTCCAGTGGGTGAGACTTCACCTTCCAATGCAGGGGGGGCAGGTTCGATCCCTGGTCAGGGGTTAAGATCCCACCTGCCTTGTGGCCAAAAAACCAAAACATAAAACAGAAGCAATATTGTAACAAATTCAATAAAGACTTCAAATAGTCCGCATCAAAAAAAAAATCTTAAAAGAAACTTTGGAAATTAACCAAAGGCTTGCAACAATCTGGGGGTCATTTATTTAGGAAAAATGACTAAATCTCAGTAAGAACAGCAAGCTTTGTGGCATTTACCTTGTCCCAGTCCCACTCAACTTCCCCTGTTCTGGGAGTCTTAAAAACCAACAGCCTTGCAATCATGGTGAAAGTCAGCAGCCTAGCAGACTCTGGAGGCCAAAGAAGGGGTTTGAGTTCCTCCAAGGCCTCCTTCCCAGATAACTGTTATTATCTGGCCTCTCTGGCATTTCCCTAGAAAAACCCTTTCGTGAAGCTTGTCTTTATTTGACCTGAATGAGAGCTCTGTCAGTGTAAACAGCCTTTTCTCTGAGGTGTTTGTCAAAAACAATCAATGGCAGCTGTTTAGCATGAAAGCTGCTTGAAGCAGTGATAAAGGTTGGGGTAAACCACAAGTGGAACAAACACGTAAATAAATACCTGGAGGATGAAATGTCCAGGGGAGGTTTTAAAAAGTTCTGACAGGGCTTCCTTGGTGGTGCAGTGGTTGAGAGTCCGCCTGCCGATGCAGGGGACACGGGTTCATGCCCTGGTCCGGGAGGATCCCACGTGCCACGGAGCGGCTAGGCCCGTGAGCCATGGCCCCTGAGCCTGCGTGTCCGGAGTCTGTGCTCCGCAACGGGAGAGGCCACAACAGTGAGAGGCCCGTGTACCACAAAAAAAAAAAAAAAAAAAAAGTTCTGACATATTCCTGAGAAGCTAAAAAACAACTTACATGAGTTGGGCTCTGTACATGTCCAGGAAAAACCTGAGAGGGCCCTACCATCTCACCTCTGGCTGACTTTGAGGCTCTGTGTAATCAGGAAGTGAAGAATAAGACAAAGTTGTAAACTGCCTGCCTGAGCATTTAAGGCATATCCCAAAACATACATGGAGCCTTAAAGCAAAGGCTGGGAGACTTACTGGTTTCAGGCATTTAAAAATATCTCTGTCCAGTCATTATCTGACCACTTATTTAATTGAGCAAAGATTTCAGTGACCACACACCACAAAGAATACAGATTTTACAGAATTAGTTCTGGAAACAATTTTTTTTAAAGCCATATTAAAACAAAATAGCAACAACAATGAACACTGGGGAGGAGGAGGAATTTGATTTCCAGTGTTGCCACATTATATCACTAAAATGTCCAGTTTTCAAAAATAATTATAGGACATGCAAGGTAATAAGAAAGTATGGCCTATACACAGGGAGGAGAAAAGTACCCAAAGAAATTGCACTTGGAAAAACCCAGATATTGGACTTACTAGACAAAGACACTTTGTCTAGTCTAAAATCTGCTAGTTTAAATATATTCAAAGAATTATATAAAAGAAAAATATCTCATCAAATAGAGAATATCCATATAGAGATGGGAATGATGAAAAAGAACAAAAGAGAAATTCGGAGCTGTAAAGGACAATAACCTAACTGAAAAATTCTGTAGAGAAGCTCAGTAGAAGATTCAACTGGCAAAAGAATCAGTAGACTTGAAAATAGGTTAGTTGAGATTATCTAATCTGAAAAACAGAAAGACAAAGGAATAAAGAAAAATGAATAGAACCTCAGAGTTCTGTGAGATACCATCAAATGTATCAACATACATAAAATGAGAATCCCAGAAAGAAAGGGGCAGAAATAATATTCAAAAAATTAATGGATAAGAGATGTGAGAACATATGTATATGTATAACTGATTCACTTTGTTATAAAGCAGAAACTAACACACCATTGTAAAGCAATTATACTCCAATAAAGATGTAAAAAAAAAAAAATTAATGGCTGAACTTTCCAAATTTGATGCTAAATATTAGTCTACACATCCAACAAGCTCAATGAAATCCAAGTAGGAGAAATTCAAAGATATCCACATCTAGACACATCATAATCAAACTGTCAAAAGCCAAAGCCAGAGAGAGAACCATGAGAGCAACAAGAGAGAAATGACTATCACATACAAAAGATCCTCAAAAAGATGAATAGCTAATTCTCATCAGAAAATGTGGAGGCTTAAAGGGAATTACATTTTAAAATGCATAAAGGAAAAAACTCTGCCAACAAAGAATTCTATATCTAGCATACTATTCTTCAAAAAAGAAAAATAAATGAAGACATTCCCATGTAATCAAACACTGAGAGAATTTATCATTAAAAGATCTGCCCTATAAGAAATACTAAACGGTGTTCTTCGGGCTAAAATGAAATGGCTCTAGATAGTAACTCAAATCCATCTGAAGATATAAAGAGAAGCAGTAAAAATATTTACATAGGTAAATATAAAAGACAGTATAAATTGTTTTTGTTGTTTCTAACACTTTTCCCTCTCTGACTTAAAAGACAGCTGTATAAAGCAATAATGTTAAATTTGTACTGATGGGTATACAGTGTATAAATATGTAATTTATACAATAAAAGGACAAAAGAGAGAGAAGAGAATGGGATCATATAGGATGTTCAATAATAAAAGGGTCACTCCATCAAGAAGATATGACTAATATTAATATATTAATTGTTATATTAATTAATATATTGTTAGTATATTAATATATTAATTATATATATAAACCATAATCAGAGTCTCAAAATCGAGAACTAAACTGACAAAATGGAGAGGAGAAATATACAATTCAACAGTAAGTGGAGACTTCAAAACCCTACGTTCAATAATGAATAGAACAACTACACAAATGATTATCAAGGAAGTAGAAGACTTGAACAACATTATAAATCAACTGGACCTAACAGACATTTTAAAAACACTCCACAGAACAACAGCAGAATATACAGTCTTCTCAAGTACACAAGGAACATTCTCCAAGATAGACCATATGTTAGCCTATAAAACAAATCTCAGTAAATGTAAAAGGATTGAAATCATACAAAGTATGCTTTCAGCATTACTAGTCCAGATGCCTTCATTCAAAGACCTCTTCACCTGGAGCCTTCATTAGAGGCCTTCCTCAGTTACCTCGGCAGAGTCCACCTTACCAGGGAAAGGATTCGCGGAACCCTGATGACAGTTTTTTCACTGTGAGTCAGTACTTTCCCACACTCTGCCTTTGCCCTTGACTGGGTAGATAAAACTTTAGGAGACTTCTGTTTAGGGCTCCCTCTGCAGTGAGATGATTCCCACATCTGTGCTAATTAACCTGGCCCTTGACCAGTGTCATTCCATAGGAAAAATGGAACAGAGGAGAATCAGCATTTTCTCCAGTTTAGCTTCTTACTATCTCAGTAAGTGATTAAAGGCTCGACGGTTACTTTGGCTTGTCATTTTAATTGGCTACTCCAACAGAAGAGCAAATTATAGACTAATATCTTTTATAAATATAAATGCAAAAACCCTCAACAAAATACTAGAAAGGTAATCCACAATGCATGAAAAGCAAGTTTGGCTCCAAAGTCAATCAATGTAATACACCAATTAATATAATGAAGGTCAAAACCCACATGATCACCTCAACATATGCTTTAAAAGCATTTGACGAAACATTCAATACACTAAGAGAGAAAGGAATTTCCTCAGACTGTTAAAGGACTTGTATAAAAACCCCAAAGCTAACATCATACTTAATGGTGAAAGACTGAATGTTTTCCCCTAAGATTAGGAACAAGGCAAGGAAGTCCATTCTATTCAACATTTTACTAGACGTCCTAGTCAGGAAAATTAGGCAAGAACAGGAAATGAACATCTTCTATATTTGAAAGAAAGAAGTAAAAGTATCTCTATTTACAGATGCCATGATCTGACATATAGAAAATCCTAAGAATTCCTCTGCCCCCAAAACCAAAACTATTACAGTTTATAAGTGAGTTTAACAGGGTTACAGGGTAAAATAATAAAAATTTAAAATTGGGCAAAGAATTTGAAAAAACATTCTGCACAGAAGATTATCAAATGCCCAATAAGTACATGAAAAGTTGCTCCACATCACTGGTCCTTAGGGAAATGCAAATCAAAACCACAGTGGGACCACTCAATACTGGCTAGGATAGCTATTTAAAGACAACAACAAACAGAAAATAACAGATATTAGGGGAGGATGTGGAGAAATTGGAACACTCATATATTGCTGGTGGGAATGTAAAATGCTACAGCCACTGTGGAAAACAGTTTGGTGGTTCCTCAATATGATAAACATAGAATTAACCTACAACCCAGAAGTTCCACTCCTAGGTATATACCCAAAAGAACTGAAAACATATGTTCCCACAAAAACTTGTACATGAATGTTCACAGCAACATTCTTCATAATAGCCAAAATGTGGAAATGGCCCAAATGTTTGTCAAATGATAAATGGATGAAAAAAACGTACATTCATGCAACAGAATATTATTCAGCCATAAAAAGGAATGATGTTCTGAAACATGCTACAACATGTACGAGCCTCCAAACATTACACTAAGTGAAAGAAGCTGGTCACAAAGGTTATATATACTGTATGATTCCATTTATCTGAAATGTCCAGAATAGGCAAATAGAGACAAATAGTAGGTACCAGAGGCTGGAGGAAGGAAGGAATGGGAATGATGGCTAATAGATATAGGGCTTTTTCGTGGGTGATGAAAATGTTCTGGAATTACCAAATGGTGATGGCTGCAAAAGTTTGTGAGTATACTAAAATCCGCTGAGTTGTATACTTTAAAAGGGTGAATTTTATTGTGTTAAATTATATCTTAATAAAAGAGAATTATTACTGGTTTTCATCAAACTTTATGTCACCATGATATAGTTGAGATATAGCTAATGAAATTTTATTTTATATGATTAGCATAGTAGGCATCTTTCTGGTGCTTGATCTTTTGCTTTTTATTTAAAAAAATATTCAATGTAATTATTGGCATTATTACTGTATGGTTTTCCACATAGAGGAGGTATTAGAAAACCTTTATAGATGAAGACAAAATTGACAAAGCAAAACAATGTAGCTAACTGGAAATTATGGAAGATTTAAGGCAAAAATATTTGTAGATGTTAGTGATGTTTTGGGGTAGGACTGTGTGTGTTTGTGTGTGTGTGTAGAAATGGCACTGAATAAAATGTGGCTTTCTCATTAATTTGAAGGATGTATGCAGACTGAGATCTATCAGCAGCGTGGTAACTGGTGGATTAATTCCAAAGCAGAAGAATCTTTGGTGCCATTTAGAAAAAACACCTACTGTGATCAGTTTCCCATCATGTGCCACATTTATAGGGGTCCATGAGCTCACGAAAAAATGAATGGTGAAGAGTAGTAACTGCTAAAATTTTACATTGAATGACCTAGTTATATTAGAAAAGGTTTTTTTTCGTTTTGCTTTAATGATTTTTCCTAAAATAATACTTTCTCCAGCAATGCTTGATTAATATATTCATAGCAGTTATTTCTATACCTTTTCCACTCACACAATGCCAATGAAAACAATTAGATAAGTTAACAGAAGATTCTTTTAAAATAATTAGTCTTTTATTTTCAGCATTAAATTTAAATAAATAAATATGACATTTTTATAGCCATTTTAGTTCTAAAAAAAGATGCTAACTAATTTAATGCAAAATTTAAATGTTATTTCTCAATAATTTACTATATAGTAAATTACTATTTACTATAATTTACTATTGAATATTTAAAAAACATTTTTCTTATTAGATACAATTATATATCATGCTCCATTCTTAATTAAATTATTCTTATTCATGTTAAAATTTTGGTACTATATTGTTTGGGTTTCTAATACTTATTGTGAAGAAATTTTTTATTCTTATATCAAGTTTAACCATGTGTTTATTACTAACTGTTGTCTGCTTTGAAAGATATGTTTTTCTATGTCAATGCTCTGGGGTGCCTGCATTTGTTCTTCTTAGAAAGTTGTCTGGTTATTATAAAGGGCTAAAACTATTATAGTGTGTTATTCTTCTCAGAGAAGAAATGAACTAAAACTTGCATCTTTATTTTTACTTAGGCTATAACGTTTGACTTTAGTCATTGCCCATGTTACTACTTTTTATTATATGTACTTGCCTTTGGTTCCTGCATCCTTTGTGATTGGGTATAAAATTAATGAGAAATAAATGACCGTTATCTTTGGGCAGAAAAGTAGAAAAAAAGAAACAGCAGATAAGAAGTGAATTAAGGAGGGAGAAAGGGGAAGAGGGAGATTGAGAGTCAAACAAGGATTGGTTTACAGTCAGTTAAAAGGTAAAATTGAAAATACTTAATAATCTTAGCTTTGAATTAAAAATAAAAAACTGTACACAGGAAATGGGACATATTAATGTGTATTGAACTTGTAAGGTGATTCTCACAAGTCTTTGGACAGCTAATAGAAATTTTGCCACTCAATATTTCAGCAGAATGTGTGAAGGTGAGAATAGATCAATAATGGGTTGCCTAAGCTTTGTCAGTTTACTTGTTGATGCCTAGAGGTCATAAATCATAGATATTTAGCATCATTTTTTAAATATTTGTATAGCAGTTGAAGTTTTTCAGAAGTAAGATACAGTCTAGGAAGTGAGGAGAGGAGCGATGAATAGACAAACCACAGAAGAGTTTTAGGACAGTAAAACTATTCTATGATACCATAATGATGACTATATGCCATTATACTTTGTTCAAACCCATAGAATATACAACATCAAGAGTGAGCACTAATATAAACTATGGACTTTGGGTGATTGTGATGTGTCAATGTAGGTTCATCAATTGTAATAAATATACCACTTTGGCGGGGGATATAGGTAATGGGGGAAACTGCATGTGTGGGGCTAGCGGGTATGTGGAAAATCTCTATACCTTTTTTTCAGTTATATGGTGAACTTAAAACTGCTCTAAAAATATAAAGTTTTTAAAAAAGACAACTCACACTAAAAACAAACTTTTGCTGTTATTTTTATGGGAAAACATGTAAATTAATTGTGCTGTTAATTGGATGAGTGTCTATGCAATATTCTATATGTCTGTTTTGCAATCTCTACAAAATAATAAAGTTATAAAGAGCCATCTGGTTTCTCTAAGTACACAAGAGTAGGTCTTCAAATGCATATTGGTTATCTTCTGCTGTATTAAAAATTACCCCAAACTTAGCAATTAAAAAAAAAATTTTATTGGAGTATAGTTGATTTACAATGTTGTGTTAAATTCTGTTGTACAGCAAAGTGAATCAGTTATACATACACATATATCCACTCTTATTTTAGATTCTTTTCCCATATAGGTCATTACAGAGTATTGAGTAGAGTCCCCTGTTCTATACAATAGGTTCTTATTAGTTATCTATTTATAAAATATAGTAGTGTGTATATGTCAATCCCAATCTCCCAATTTATCCCTCCCACTGCTTTCCTCCCTGGTAACCACAAGTTTGATTTTTACATCTGCGATTCTATTTCTGTTTTGTAAATAAGTTCATTTGTACCATTTGTTTGATTACACATATAAGTGATATCATATGATATTTGTCTTTCTCTGATTTACTTCACTCAGTATGGCAATCTCTAGGTCTACCATGTTGCTGCAAATGGCATTATTTTCTTCTTTTTTATGGCTGAGTAATAGTCCATTGTATATATGTACCACATCTTTATCCATTCCTCTGTTGACGGACATTTAGGTTGTTTTCATGTCCTGGCTATTGTAAGTAGTGCTGCTGTAAACATTGGGGTGCATGCATCTTTTTGAATTACGGTTTTCTCCAAATATGTGCCCAGAAGTGGGATCACTGGATCATATGGTCGCTCTCCAAACTTAGCAATTTAAAACAGCAAATGGTTTAGCTGGTTCAGAGCCCCTCATGTGGTTGTAGTCAAGCCACCAGCTAAGGCTGAAGACATCTCAATGCTTAATTAGGGCTGAAAAATCGACTTCCAACCTTACCATTATGGTTATTGGCAGGGCTCTGAGAAAGGGCAATGTTTTTGTGAAAGATCTGTCAAGAGAATGAAAAGACAAGAAACAGACTGGGAGAATATATTTGCAAAAGATGTATCTGATAAAGGACTGATGTCCAAAATATAAAAAGAACTCTTAAAACTCAACAATAAGAAAACAAAAAACCTGGTGAAAAAAATGGACCAAAGACCTTAACAGACACCTCACCAAAGGAGATACACAGGTGGATAATAAGCGTATGAAAAGATGCTCCACGTCACGTCATGAGGGAAATGCAAAATAAAGCAATAATGAAATGTTCTTCACTCCTCAAATGGCATTTGCAACCTTTAGTTCCTTGATGTGCGAGCCTTTTCATAGTGTTACTGAGAGACCTCATGATATGGGAGCTAGTTTTATCCAGTACAAGTGGAAAGAGAGGGAGAGAGAGAGAGGCAAGATATAAGCCAGTCCTTTTGTAATTTAATCTTGGAAGTACCATCCCATTACTTCTGTCATATTCCTTCTAGTAGAAGTGAATCATCAAGTCCAACCACGCTCAAGGGGAGCGTATTCATAAGAATGAATACCAGGGTGCAGGATCACTGATGGTCATCTTAGAGACTGCCTACAACAATATGCCAAAGTCACCTGAGATTGATAGGAAATCAGGCCACACAGAACTATCTCTCAGGTTTCTGCTGGGAGCAACTAGATAGATAGAAATGTCCGTTATTAAGCAATAGAACACTGGTGGAAGGCTGAGTTTGAGGAAGGAGACCATGAGCTTGGTTACAGATATGGTTAAGCTGGTGGTGAATTTGAGACTTCCAACTGGAGACGCTGAGTCAGCAATTTGCTAGATGTGTCTGTAGCTCAGAGGGAAAGTTTGGAATGAAGATAATTACTTGAAAGTATTCATCATATAGATGATGATTAACAATATGGGCATGGAATAAATTATGAGAGAGAGAATATAAAGTAAGAAGAAGAAGAGACCAAGTTCAAAGCCTTGAATAACTTAAGATTAAAAGTCGATAAAGGATAGTGATCTAGCCAAGGACGCTGAGATGAATTAATCCCAGAGCTAAAAGAAAACAGGGAAAGTTAGATCATACTGAAGCCCAGACTGGAGTGTTTCAAGAAAGACAGAGTAGTCTACAATCTCAAATGTGCTGAGGGGTCCAGTAACAGGAAGACAGAAAAATGCCCATTGGCTTAGCTAATAGAGAACTCACTGGTGACCATTGCAGGAGGCCATGTGGATGAAGGAGAGGGAGAGGAGCCCTGGAGGGAGTTGAGGCATAAATGGCAGAGAGGTGAATCAGTGAGTACAGGCAACTTTTTCAAGGCTTTGTACAGGAGAGGAGAAAATACCGGAACAATCAAAAGGCAAGTAGAGGCCCAAAATGGTGTTTCTTTCTAATATGAAAGTGAATGTTTCTTCACTTTGTAAACATGTGCATATATTTAAATAATAATGAGAAGGGTGCCATAGAAAGAAGTGAAAGAAACAAGAACAAAAAAAGACTGGTGTGAGGTTCTGGGGAAAGCGTGGGGATGTGGGATCTCTATCACAGATGGAGGATTATCTCCTGCACCCTCATAAGAGGGAATGAAAGCAGATGAGATGAGAGATAGGGATGCAGGAAGGTTTATGGATCTGATGGCAGAAAAGTGAAGGCTTTTTCAGTCTGCTGGTTTTATTTTCTCTGTGAAGTCGAAGAGGTCGCATGTGTATGTGCTTGCGTGCGTGTGCATGGAATGACACTGAAGAGATACACAAGTAAAGCACTTGTTGGGAAATCTTCAAGTAAGCTGGGACAGGAGGAAATACAATGTTTCACCGATATGGCCTAATCGTTTGGAGAAAGCCAATGCTCGGCTGGACTGTGGCGGTGAATCTGGGCCAGTCTCCCCTCCTTTCTAACCTTGTCTCCTCCTTCAGAGCTTTTGTGCATCTCCTGCTGCTTCTGTCTTAACGTAAGGGATCTAATGAAGGAAGCCCTAAGTGTGAGGGACTTGAGGGACAGTGCCTCTCAGAGAGTTTGCATTTAAAACAAAAACATCTGAAGAGGGTAGTGATCTCCGCTTAATCCAAGAGAGTGAAGTGCTAATTAAGAAATTCGATTCACAGCAGAGTTTGGGGTCAACAGCTCCACCACCTGCAGGCTATGCAATCTATCTGGGCCTCAACTGTCTCAGCTGTAAAGCACAGATAATAACACTTAATTTTAAAGGTTTTAAAGAGATCTGACACGTTATATATATCAAGTTCCTGACACTCAGACACTCTTATTATACTCAAGAAAAATAGTAGTAGCTGCTACAGCCACCAGCGCCGCTATTATCAACATGGTTATTATGATTCATGTTGTATTTCCATTAATTACAGGAACTTTCTCTGACATAGCGGCCCTGTGTATCAATATCTATTTGGAAGAGGAGTCAACTTGTTCATTCATTAAACAAATATTTCTGAAAGCCTGTACGCTTCCGTAAATTCACCGTCAACTTGAGAGAGCAGGAAGGCCAGTAGTCACAATCCAACGTGCCAGGTGTGACACCAGAGACAGAACCAATGTACTGTGGGAGCCAAGAGGGAGGCAGAGTCAAAGGTGCCTAGGAGAACTGGAGGAGCTTCACTAAGATGAAAAGTTTAAGATGGATTTTGAAGAGCAAGAGTTTGCTAGATAGAGAAAAGGTACTTACAGCAATGGGAACAGCGTGGACAGAGGGCCACTGATCAAGAAAAAAGGCAGTTTTAAGTTCTCCTGAGTTTCTTGGACTTGAATCTACAACACCTCACAAATACTGCTTCTGCTATAGAAATTGGACTTTTAGTCTGAAAAATAGTTCCACAAAGAGAGAAATTCATTTTGGTTAGAAATAACTATTTCCTTAACACAAAGTTCAAGGATAAGGAGAAACACATGAAAGTCTGATTTTAACTTAATGAGTTACTAACAGGCAAACACATTCCCTTCCTTCAAATGCTTTTATCACAGCAGTTATGAGACTAACCCCAGTCCACGGGGAGCACATGCAAACCAGCTCTGGCAAAGGCGGTTAGTAGCCCACAATATCTCCTCTTCTTCTACAGTAATAAAATCCCTGATTTGAGGTTGAGTATATCATCACCTGAACACCGATTTTATCTCTCAGTCTTTTCTGCTACTAGTTGTGGTAAAATGACTAAGTTCTGGCCTATAACAAGTGTAGGGAAGTGATTTGGAGATTTTTGAGACGTATTCTTAAATAAAAGTGCATTCTTTTCTTCCTCCTTTTTTTTTTTTGCGGTACGTGGGCCTCTCACTGCTGTGGCCTCTCCTCTTGTGGAGCACAGGCTCCGGACGCACAGGCTCAGCGGCCATGGCTCACGGGCCCAGTCGCTCCGCGGAAGATGTGGGATCTTCCCAGACCGGGGCACGAACCCGTGTCCCCTGCATCGGCAGGCGGACTCTCAACCACTGCGCCACCAGGGAAACCCTCTTCCTCCTTTTTGATCCTTAGAATGCACATGTGATGACTGGAGTTCTTAGGACCATGATCTTGAAGTCAAAGGACCATGATAGCTCACTTTTGGGATGGCGGGACAGAAAACTGGAAGTCCAGAGCCTGCGCAACAATGGGGCCAATCCTTTATGGCCTATGCATAAAATTAAATTATATTTCATATTGCTATATTATTTAAGCAACTGCTTAAAAAGCTGTAACCAAACCGTTATTTGAACTAACACATCGATTAGCAATTAAAATTCTACTTCTTTTGTAAAGTTTTAGCTAGGTTATATATTTATATGTTCTTATTTCTACTCAAAGGGATATCTCTTTTAGTTGGTATATATTTTCTTCTAAAGGACATTGTGATAATTATTTAATAGAAGCAAATAAATAGAAAGAGAACAACTTTTAGTTGGACGTGAGGAATTAAATATGTGGGTTTTACCCTGAATTTCTCTAAAAGTATAATTAACTGCCTGGCTACTTGCTCTGAATCTTATAGTCTCTGGGATAAGTTCTTCCAGTGGATTAACTCATTCAATCTTCCCAACACTTCTATGAAGTCAGTGCTATTTTCAGCCCCATTTTACAGCTCACAGAGCTTAAGTAATTGACTAATGCCTCACAGCTGGAAAGCAATGGATTGAGGCTTTTAGTCCAGGCAGTCTGACTCCACATTTTATCTATTACACACTCGTTTCACTGCTCCACAGGTATGGATAGTCCTTTAAATTCTATGACCAGGGCTTGTCCTTGGCAGAAAAAATATAAGTAGAAACACACACGTAAATGACTTGGCCTCAGGCACTCTTGTTGATCTATTTCTTAGTTCTTCTTAGACTTTCTTCCTTGTTCCTGAGACATTTACAGAGTGGATTCCTATTTTGCCCTTGGTGACTGAATTTTCTGTTGCTGAACCCAAACTAAGTTTCCTGTAACCCTGGTTCTGTGTAGTCAGACATCTGGGACGGTAACATGATTTTGACCATTTGAAGTCCACAACTGTCTTCTTCCTGTTCTCCTTGGGCCACTCTATGGTTTTCAGTCCTAACTTCAGATTTGTGACCCTGTCTCTTTTTCGCTTTCTTTATGGAAAAGTCAGTCACTGACTCGGAACCTTTGTTCCAATTCCATATGTAGCCTGGCTTTTGGATCTGTCTAAATTTCATTGTCTCTTGACCTTATTTCCAAACCCAAATTTTAGACACCGAGGACTGACAGCACCGATTTTGGTTTATAGTTAGATTCTACAATAAAAGTACGATTATCTATAGCATTGTTTGGCCACAATCTAGACATCCATTGGCTGGACCCGTTCACTCATTTACTCATCAAATATTCATTAAGCACTAGTCATGTGCCAGGTATTGTGCTCTGTGCTGAGATAAGACCATGCTTGGGTTGATTCCTACCCCTACAGAATAGTTACAAAGTAGTAAACAATTGTTTCAACATAAGCAGTAGTTACAATGGTAAATAGTTACAATAGTAAACAGAAATCACAATAATAAACAATGGTTACAAAGTGGTAAACAAAAAGTTACAAAAACTGTGTGATGAGGATGGAACCTAGGAAGTAATCAACCATAAGTGGAGCTTGAGCTGGGTTTTTTTTTTTTTAATTAATTTATTTGTTTGTTTCTGGTTATGTTGGGTATTTGTTGCTGGGTGCGGGCTTCTCACTGTGGTGGCTTCTCTTGCCGTGGAGCACGGGCTCTAGGCACAGGCTCAATAGCTGTGGCTCGTGGGCTCTAGAGCGCAGGCTCAGTAGTTGTGGCTCACGGGCTTAGTTGCTCCGAGGCATGCGGGATCTTCCCGGACCAGGGCTCAAACCCGTGCCCCCTGCATTGACAGGCAGATTCTTAACCACTGTACCACCAGGGAAGTCCCTTGATCTGGGTTTTGAAAGCTGTATGGTTCACCAGGTTGACAAGGGGAGGAAGGGGATTACAACCAAGGGAGAAGAATTTACAAAGGCATGGAAGCGAAACTGAAAGCTTAGGACAGGACAGAGGGAATAGACAGAGATGATATGGAAGAGGAGTGTAGGGTTACATCAGGAAATGCCTCACATGCCATGCAAAGGAGTTTGGGTTTTGAAGGGATTTCGGCAAGCCAATAAAATGATGAGATTTTCCAGGTTTACCCACTCCTTAAAGGCTTCTACACATCAACCTGCCACCAGGCTAGTGAACACAGAGCAGTGATTAATGAGCTCTGTGACCACCCAGAAAACATTCCTGGCAGCTGCAGGCCCCAAGATACATCTAGGAATCTGCTTCTCTGGCAACATTTAGGTCAGAAATAATCTGTGTTTGAGAGTTTGGCTGTTGCCTTAGTCACATCTCTTTCTGTCTGCCCTTTTGCTGTTACCAGAGCTGACTGCTTCTTCCCACTATGGGTTATTTTCGGGGGTGGATGCATAGATTAACTGATACAAAGAAGGTTTTCATCTCCTTCGTTTTGAGGTGAGGTGAGATGGATTGTGGAAATGTAAAAATAATTTGATAGTACACACAAATTCCTATTAGTAAGAAGTAAGAAATTCCTATTAGTAAGAATTGCACTTGTTATTCCCCTGTGAAATAATAGTTTATTGAAATGGAAAGTGGCAATACCTTCGTGAGAACGGCATGCTGACAGGCTTTCTGATCCCTTTAGCCTACTCCTCACTTTCCCATGATGCCAGAAAGGGACATTTGTAGAGAGGTCCTGGAGTTACTCTTCCTGACTCCAAAATTTAAGGTTGATGGATAAAGATAGTCACACTTGATAGACCCATCATCTCTAGCTCCATTACAATTTAACTTCATGTGTCATTTTGCATCTTCTGACAGCATTGAAATATGTAGTGGATTAGTACCAGGGACTTATCAAGACAGTGTTGTTATTGATATAAGAACCCTTTGGAGAAAATAAGAAGTACCCAAGTCTAATTTTTGGAAGATGGAGAAATTGTGTGGTCCTGAAATCATCAGATAACTGTACAGTATTCTGCTCATTTGGGGCTTTCCAAACTAGCCTAGGGGAGCTGCTTCATGTTTCCATCTTTTAAAACATGAGAAAGTGTTTCCCTCAAGTTTTACAGTGATTAGAATTCCCAATATCTCAACTCAGTCCAAAGAAAAAGAGTACAAGCGAGAGGGGAATGTTCCAGGGACAGGATACACATCTTTGCTCAATACAGCAATACCAAGAACAGAGTATCAAGACAAGGATTATCTCCCTGGATTAAAAATAAATAAATGCAGGGGTGGTTACAAGAAGAAATGAAATGTTGGCTAGCAGAAGCAGTAGGGAAGACTTCATATTGGATAGTAACTATTTCTGAGGCATTTTGGATGTCTTCCTGCAGACAAGTAATTGGAAATTAAATATCCCCCATATAAAGGAGAGGTTCCTGCTTGCAGCTGGCTCTTCTTCCTGCCTTCCTTCTTTGATGCCTGATTTCCATGTGCTTGGAATAATTCATGAGAATTACTTTAAAATTTCAGGAAAAAAGCAATGGGTGAAAGCTTGCTATCTAGAAAAATATTACACAGCTGATTTCTGAGATTAAAAAGGAATGTGGCAATCTTTTCCCCTGCACTCTCTTCAGGGGGAAAGATCAACCTGGCATCATGAAAAGGAATGATTTTAAGAGTCAGGAGTCCTGGGTACAAGACCTCACTTCAGTGCTAAGTAACTGCATATCCTTGGACAAATTCATTCACCTCTCTGAAACTCAGTCATGTGGTCTGTAAAATGATGAGGGCTGTCTGATAATCAGTAAGGGCCCTGTTAGCTTTAATGTTCTATGATCATTTATGATATTTTAGAATAAACCTAAATGAACTGAGAAATGATGGGCACTGCCATTAATGCACTTAGAGGGATGGGAATCACACATGAAAAAAATGGAGTTGCTCTTTCCCCACACCCAAAGCTGGAATTAGCAACCACGTATTTCAAAAGGAAACTTTAGAATACAGTGAAACTAATATGTAGGACTAGAGAAGAAACCAAGCCACAGCTCTGGGGGCGGTGGAGGTCCCAATACAAACTGTACCCTGTGGTTCTCGTGTATCTGGCACTTGGAGAGTGAGATTATAATTCACAAGGGGGAGCCTTTCCTCTCTCCTGCAGACTTCAGTTCCCACTAATATTCCACATCAGTGGGAGTCCACTGTGTCTGCCTTGGAGAGAGCCAAGTCATTTCCGGGCTGGGAAGGAATAGGTATCAACACCGAACGTTGGAGTAATGAAAGAAAAATACATCCTCTAAGATCCTGGAACACGGGCCTCCAAGGCGGTCCAAGGGTAGGATTCAGGGTTGTTCAAATCCTGAATTTGTTTCTTTCGTTTTTGTTCTATTACGTTGAAAATTATACTTTGGACAAACTGTTGTCAAATTAATAAGGTTGAATTATTAAAGTATTCCTTAAGGCAACTGTACAGTGGCTTGAGGCACTGTTGTAGACAGCAAAATGGCACGTGCTTGTCGTGTTGCCATGTTATGATGTCTAGAATAATTTTTCTCTGACAAACGTTAGGAAAAAAATGTATTCTTGCTCTTATTAGGTAGTTCTGAAATCCGTTTCTTAAATGTATTCTTTTCTTAAATTCTTTCCTTTTAGATCCAAATTCCTCAGATAAAAGATGTATTTGTCCAGTCTGGGTTAGATGTCCATCTCTTAGTTCAATGGCTGTGGCCACTGAATTGGGTCATGTTAGAGAATCATGGTAGCTCCTGTGAGCTACCACGTTTAGAGGAAAGAAGAATTTTTAGAAAGGTATGATGGACAATCCTGTAAATACTCGAAGTCCCAATGCAAAAGCCAAAATTCTCTGTGAGTTTTTTATTGTACTGCCAAGTAGAGATGTCACATAAATTGGAGAGCCTTCAAGGAATCTATGCTTTGGAAACAGGAGAAGTGGGTTCTGCCTTGGTTTGTGGTTTGTGCCTGTCTATATCATCCACTTCAGAAACGTGAATATTTCACTTAATATTTTGAGGGAGGTTTTAGAGAAACTGGCAGATGTGCCATTTTTCTTCAGCATAAGCTAGATGAAATTACTGTCTCCAAGTGCAGATAGTTTCTAGTTTTCTCCCCTCGCAGATCACTAGAGAGCATGGGACCAGGTCTAGATTGTTTACTGCTGCATCCACAGTGAATGGCATACAGTAGGTACTCAGTATATTTGTTGAATATGTAAATTATGATGCCATCAAAAATATTTTTTATTTTGTGTCTGTTCTGGAAACTTCAAGGAAACTGATGTCTCTGGATTGTAAGAAAGAAAAATACAGTGTCTTTGACTGCAAGAAAATGTTGGGGCATCATGGTTAGGTAGAACATTTGAAAGGTTTGGCAGTACATCTGCCTCTTTTTGTTGGCTAAATATAGAAGTGCTACACATCATTAGGGCTCACTGCAGTAATTATCTTTCCTATTTCTTGTTATATCCTTATAGCCTAAGAGAAGTCTTGATACATAATTGGTACCTAATAAATATTTGCTAAATTAATTATTACAAATACATCAGAATGTAATGACATCAAAGATTTTTGCCAATTATCTTGAAATAAGCCATGTCTATTGCTATGAGGTCATCACCTTCATGAAAAATAAAATTTCTTCAAGAAGTGTATAAGAAATGGAAACAGAGCATACATTTATTTTTCACTATGTACAAAAATCTATGATTTTCCAGAAGACAAGTCTCAAAAAACTTGATTGAACCTGAGGAAGAAGTTTCACTTTTATTGAGGATTAAAGAAAGCCTGTTCTAAGCAATTTGACAAGGAGAGGCTCATTACTGACCTGGTTGGTTTGGTGGATAATTTTAGCCAGGCTAATCGGGTAGCTTTCTGTTTCAATGCCCTGCAATAACTAACATGCTTTTACTGAAGGCCTATAATCTCTTTTGACCAAAGTGATTCAACAGAAAAGAAAATGGAGGCTGAGTGAGATATCTAATACCAAAATAAATGCTTCCATAAAGTGCAGTTTCTAAAGCAACAAAATAAACTGCAGCAAAATTTTCTGTATATAAGTCTTATACATTTCAGGGGAGGCTATCGATAGCTTTCAAAGGATTCTCAATGAGCCTTTGACTCACTGAGAACGTTAAGAACCACTGTTATCCCAATATTCAATTCACAGATGAAACTATTATATACAAAGGTTAAAAAGTACTCTGTTACAGCTTCTATGGATAATGTTCATTTTCCTCTCTTATGAGAGCCTTTAAATGAGGGTGAAGGACCCAGAAGACTGGGCTTTGACCTTCACATACATTATCTCATTTATTTACTCATCTAGATATATTTCCATACTGTCAGGACCCAGTTTTGAGGCCCTGGCTAGAAGCTGGTCCATTTCCTTTCTTGAACAGCTGATCAAGTCCGCATCCCACACACTTCCCTCAAGTTCCCACACCCCAGACCACGATACATCAGCCCTAACTGCCCCTGGGGGCAGATACCAGACAACAAGGGACAGACCCTATACCCTGGAGCCTGAAAATCATTCAAATTGGGCAATCCACTGAAAGACTGTGAAAGTGACCCCTCTCACCTGGCTCCTCATGCCAAAGGTGCCCGGCACCCTCACTGCCACCCCACCCCTTCACCCAGCCCAGCTTGCTGTCACCTTGTCTTGGAACAACTCCTGTGCTATCTTATGGAGTTGTAAGTAACTTAGAGTTTCCCCTGTCCCAGTGTCGTCATGTTGTGTCCCACCACTAAGAGTCTTTAAATCTTATAGAACGCTCTCACAATAATCCTGTGAAATGAACATCTTGGTTTCTGTATTGCCGATGAAGAAACAGCCTCAGAGAGGTTAGTACATAGCCCGAATTTAACAGTCTGTTAGTTGGTAGAACTGATATCACAATTCACATCTGTCTATGATACTACTGCATCTGGTCCTGAGAATAAGTTTTAAATTTGCAAATTCAAGTAATCTCAAAATATTGTATATTTCAATGATCATCCTAGATTTAAACACAAATGAGAAACAGAGACAGAGGGACAAAAACTACCAATATGTGGATAAGAAAAGTGACTGAAAAAAATATGTAAGAATCAATAATCATCACAAGTGATAATGAATCTTTAACAATGAAATGTTTACATACATCACTCTACTACTTATCATTAAATAATTTTATGTATTTTTTCTTTGTGAAATCAAAACTAAAAGATATGAGAAAGGTTCGGCTACAAGGGTATGCATCCTGGCTATGCAGAGGTGTGCAACCTATTTTTAGGAAATTTTCAAGCCAATTGTTACACAGTTGGAAACAAAATCAGTCATGGTGAAAGTACTTACACCATGGAATTTCGCAAACATTACAGATAAGGGCTTTTTTTCCCCAGGAAACATATCAACGTATCACTGTCACCATATACATATTATGAAAAAAATGATACCTGACAACTGAAGATCAGTTAAATAAATTAATAAATTAAGGTGCATTCTTACAAAAGAAATATTACAGCCTCAAAATCTGCAATAGGGCTTGCCTGGTGGCACAGTGGTTGAGAGTCCGCCTGCAGATGCAGGGGACACGGGTTCGTGCCCCGGTCTGGGAAGATCCCACATGACGCGGAGCGGCTGGGCCCGTGAGCCATGGCCGCTGAGCCTGTGCGTCCAGAGCCTGTGCTCCGCAACGGGAGAGGCCACAGCAGTGAGAGGCCCGCGTACCGCAAAAAAAAAAAAGAAAAAAGAAAAAGAATAGTACCCTTTAGAGAGTGCTAAAGGAAACTAGGAGAAGGGTAGGAAAAAGGAGCAGCTATTAAAAAAGGTAAAATGCTGCCAATGAATCTAACTGATGAAAGCAATTAATTAAGCATTAAATGTAGAGTAGGGAATATATGGCATGGCATAAATTATAGCCACAGTTCATGGTTTTTTGTTTCTTTTTTTTTTTTTTTTTGTCCCTAGAAGTTAACACACAAAACCCTGTGGCCTTCCAAAACAATAAATTCAGCTGTTTAAGATGCTTGTTTCCTTGTGAATTTAGCAGATGTCTCTCCAAGTGACTCAACTGCTCGGATATTATTAAAGTTATGTCACAGACAGCTGAGGCAAACTGAAGCTGTAAGTGGAAGGAATGAGGGGCAAGGGTGTGGAGGAATAGGATTTGGGCAATTAGGAGGAAAGAAAAGGAGGTTATAGAGTTAAAGCTACTCTGACTTTCTTTTCTAAAGCACCTTAACTTTTATCAGCAAAAACGATCTCTCTGCCAGCTCTTTCACATAGCAATTATAGCAATTTCTTAATCTCCGGAGAATGCTAGTATCTTCTAAGGCAATAAAACCTGTTCTAGAATGATGTTATGGGCTTGCAAAATACTTTTTCTAAGCCTTCCTAACAATGCCATCTCAAGAAATTTCCACTTTAGAGATGACATCATACCCAACATATTTGACATATCTAAGAAGAACGGGGATTTAAAGTACAATTTATTTCTGGTGAAGACAAAACAGAAAGTGTGTTCTATATTGATTGAAAGGCAACCACGAAAATAGGTTTGTTTCAGTACTTTCTGTTGTTATTATTAGAAGCCATCAAGCTCTGATAAAAGATATATGATCTTAAATCTGAGTAGGGCCAAATAAATCTGATGGCTTTCTCTAAGCAAAAGGTGAGGACATGGCCTAGAAGCCTGTTTCGTGTGACGGTGGTGAGGTTGATCATACCAATTTAATTGGTATAAAGATTGAAACGGGTTTGCAAAGTTATTCCTCTGGGGCTATTTTATTGCCAAGATATTGTAGATTTACACCTATCTAGGTAAAACTTCTTGAAAAGGGTAATTTCCATCCTGAACCCAAAGTCTAAAAAGAGTTAAGAACAAATGCATGCAAACTTACAGTTGACAGCTGAAAAAACTGCATCTACAGAGTATAACGTGGCCCTTCCTAACTGGATATAAATTCTAAATACCTCTCATGCATGTATCCCATCTCAGTCAGCTACTAAAATGCATGAGTATATAAAAATAAAACAGAAAAGGGATCTTAAAGGAATTGCATTCCCTCGGGTAGTTTGATAAGTCTCTGAGGGTAATCCAGGTCCATTCGCTTTGCATAAGATCAGCTGAATCTACAGAAGGAATGTGAAAGATTAATGACATTATAATTCAACATTACAGGGTTTGCTAACAATATTTCATTCATTATCCACTAAATTAATGATGCAAGGCACTGCCAACAAGCAGCAAGACAATGCAAAGGGAGAGAAAATCTGAGACATGTTAGGTGCTCGCTAATCACTCTAAAAAGAAACCTGTTACTGCACAGTTCCATACAAACAACATCGGAGTGAGACACTTTGCCAAAGAACCCTAAAATGAATGAAGACAAAATACATTTTTACAAAGTACTATTTCCCAGAGAAATGGCAGAGATTCTTTCTTTGATCGCGCATAGAACAATGATGGCTATCTGGTCCATCTGGAATTGTTTCCTCTATATAGGGAACCAATCAATTTCCAACCAGTTATTTCATTTCACCTCCACAGCAGCTCTCTGAGGTATGAATGATCGCCCTTATGTGAAAGATGAAGACATTAAGTCTTAGAGAAGTTCAAGGGCTTCCCCCAGGTCCTTGGCCAGCAGGTTGGGAGCTAGAACCCAAGTCTTCTCAAGGCCAGATCTCTCTGTACCTAGCGGGTGCTCTAAAGCGGTGCTTCTCAAATTATGCACAATAAAAGAATTTTTTAAATTCCAATTTGTCATTTTTGTCATGATGCATGGGTTAAAAGAAAAGATTTTCCTAAACTAGTTTTCTGAAAGTACTCCAAAAACACTTGTGAAGAGTTTATAACTAAAAGACGCTATTCTAAGCCCTTTGTACATGTTGACTTATATAGTCTTTGTAATGACCTTATGAACTAGCAGGTAATTAGTATGATATTATGGTCATTTTAGGGTGGAAGAAATTGAAGCTTCTATTGAAACCTTTTTCCTTTTTTCTTGCTCCTGTCTAGACTGAGATTATCTAGACCTGCCAAACAGCTTTCATCTTTGGCATTCCCTTTACTGCTCTCTGGTGTGGGATCTACTTGAAACTGGTGTTATCCCCTTTCTTGATTTTCTATCTCCTTTAACTCTTAAGAAAGGGTACATGGGAAATAAAAATTTATGACTCATTGCATATTTGAAAATATCTTTATCCAGCCTATATAATTAAGGGACAATTTGGCTAGAAATATAATTTTGTCTTGAAAAAATACTCCCTTAGAAGTTTGAAAGAATTGTTTTATTACCTTTAAAAGCTGTTATTTATTTTTGTTTTTATTTTCATTACTCTAGGAAGTGGGTCAAAAAAGGATTTCCTGCGGTTTATGTTAAAGAGTGCTCTGCTTCTGTTTTCCTCTAAGAGTTTTATAGTGTCTGGCCTTACATAGGTCTTTCATCCATTTTGAGTTTATTTTGGTGTATGGTGTTAGGGAGTGTTCTAATTTCATTCTTTTACGTGTAGCTGTCCAGTTTTCCCAGCACCACTTATTGAAGAGGCTGTCTTTTCTCCATTGTATATTCTTACCTCTTTTGTCATAGATTAGGTGATCGTAGGTGCGTGGGTTTATCTCTGGGCTTTCTATCCTGTTCCATTGATCTATATTTCTGTCTTTGTGCCAGTACCATACTGTCTTGATTACTGTAGCTTTGTAGTATAGTCTGCAGTCCAGGAGCCTGATTCCTCCAGCTCCGTTTTTCTTTCTCAAGATTGCTTTGGCTATTTGGGGTCTTTTGTGTTTCATACAAATTGTAAAAATTTTTTGTTCTTGTTCTGTGAAAAATGCCATTGGTAATTTGATAGGGATTGCATTGAATCTGTAGATTGCTTTGGGTAGTGTAGTCATTTTCACAATATTGATCCTTCCAGTCCAGGAACATGGTATATCTCTCCATCTGTTTGTGTCGTCTTTGATTTCTTTCATCAGTGTCTTATAGCTTTCTGTATACAGGTCTTTTGCCTCCTTTGGTAGATTTATTCCTAGGTATTTTATTCTTTTTGTTACAATGGTGAGTGAGATTGTTTCCTTAATTTCTCTTTCTGAGCTTTCATTGTTAATTAAACTTAAAAGCTTTTGTACAGCAAAGGAAACCATAAGCAAGATGAAAAGACAACCCTCAGAATGGGAGAAAATATTTGCAAACAAAGCAACTGACAAAGGATTAATCTCCAAAATATACAAACAGCCCATGTAGCTCAATATCAAAAAACCGAACAACCCAATCAAAAAATGGGCAGAAGACCTAAATAGACCTTTCTCCAGAGAAGACATATAGGTGGCCAGGAGGCACAGGGAAAGCTGCTCAACATCACTAATTATTAGAGAAATGCAAATCAAAACTACAATGAGGTATCACCTCACACCAGTCAGAATGGCCATCATCAAAAAATCTACAAACAATAAATGCTGGAGAGGGTGTCGAGAAAAGGGAACCCTCTTGCACTGTTGGTGGGAATGTAAATTGATACAAACACTATGGAGAACAGTATGGAGGTGCCTTAAAAAACTAAAAGTAGAACTACCATATGACCCAGCAATCCCACTACTGGACATATACCTAGAGAAAACTATAATTCAAAAAGACACATGCACCTCAATGTTCATTGCAACACAATAGCCAGGACATGGAAGCAACCTAAATGTCCATCAACAGAGGAATGGATAAAGAAGATGTGGTACATATATACAATGGAACATTACTCAGCCTTAAAAAGGAATGAAATTGGGTCATTTGTAGAGACATGAATGGGCCTAGAAACTGTCATACAGAGTGAAATAAGTCAGAAAGAGAAAAACAAATATTGTATATTAATGAATATATGTGGAATCTAAAAAAATGGTATAGATGATCTTATTTGCAAAGCAGAAAAAGAGATACAGATGTGTAGAACAAATGTATGGATACCAAGGGGGAAGGAGGATGGGATGAAATGGGAGATGGTTATTGACATATATACACTATTGATACTATGTATAAAATAGATGACTAATGGGAACCTACTGTAAAGCACAGGGAACTCTACTCAGTGCTCTGCAGTAACCTAAAAGAGGAGGAAATCCAAAAAAGAGGGGATATATGTATACGTATAGCTGATTCACTCTGCTGTACAGCAGAAACTAACACAACATTGTAAAGCAACTATACTCCAATAAATTTTTTTTAAAAAAGCTGTTATTGCTGAGAAGTGTGATAATGGTCTGTTTCTTATTCCATGGTATGTGATATACTTTTTCTACTCTAGAATCTTTTAATCACTTTGGGGTTTTTAAATTTTGTATAATAGGTCTAGTGTAGGTCTGTGCTAGGAAGAATTCTAAGATTCTCTCAAGGTTTTCCACCAACCTGACCTACATGCCCTATACAATCCCAGGGTCTGTGAATGATACAGGCTTTACTTCCATTGAGTAGCTTATGTTTATGACACAGTTGAACGTAAGATAAGGAGATTACTGGGGGCTTGAATTAATTACATGAGTCCCTTAAAAACAGAGAGTTTGGGGCTTTGTTTTTTTTCTTTTTTTGCTGGACACAGAAAAGAAAGCCAGAGATTGGAAGCACAAAAATGATTCAATGCACCATTGCTAGCCTGAAGATGGAGGGGGTCACTTGGTAAAGAATACAGGTGGCCTCTAGATTCTGGGAACTGTACTACCATGATCTCAGTCCTACAAGGAACTGAATTCTGCCAACAAGAATAAGACTGGAAGCAGATTTTTCTCAAGAGCTTCCAGACAAGGACTCAACCTGGCCAACACCTTGTTTCCAAGTCTTGGGATACCCTGGTCAGAGTGCATTTTACTTTAGATTATTAAAAAATTTTGGTTTTACTCTTTCATGTTACAATTTTTCTCATAGTCTGATAATCCTTGTAGTATTATAAATTGCATGATAACAGAGTTTGTTTTTTCCCACTGCCTATTAAACCCTCAGCAAATATTTGTTGAATTGAGTGAATGAATGAATGAGGTTATAGAACTTTGTACACAGGAGCAAGAGCTCTGGTGAAAAAGCTCTACTTTATGGTTAACAGTCTAGGGGAAGTCTTCTCTTTTAGAGATTGAATCCTCCAATATTTTCTTGGGAAAAGTGTTTAGTCATGATGAACATAGAGATGATTAAAGGGAATCAGGAAGAGTCAAGTTTCTGCCTACATCTTTATTTTGTCTCCTGTTCTCAACCCCTCTTATTGCTTCTAGTCTTCATTGTAACCACCACCCCACCATACCTAACTACAAAACTTCCCCAAGGTTGTGCTGGCCACATAGGCACCCTCCTTGCCTACATTCCCTTTTCTTCACATGTTGAGCTAATTCTAGCTTTCTCTTCTGTGCTTCCTCAGTAAATGCTTTTCAAATCTACTTTCCAGAAATTTATTCACTTCTTTATCTGCCAGAGTCTCTCCATTCTCTTCATTATTGAGGATTTGTGACATTTTACGCCATTATTTTCATTTTAATATAGCATCCAGATGGGGAGAGGAAGTGAGGACATAAACACATGCTTAGTTCATAATCTTGAACCAGAAATCTACTCTCTATTTTTCACTACTTGCCTTTATTTCTATGACACAACATATGTCTTATCAGAATTTGAAGAAAAGAACAACAAAATTAAATTGAAATATATTAAGCTGTGAGTAAATGATATTATTCAATTCAAAAAATGGTGTTTGATTGTTCACCCAGATGGATCTAATTGGTGGACTTATAGATTATTTTGAGCAAAAGCTTTTCCTTAAAAGAACTCTCAAATATACATTCTTACAAAAGTCTTGGGGAAGAAAAATGGGCCAACGAGTATTAGGATTCTACAGTGCCTGTTTCTAGTGGAAAAAGGCAGGAGAAAAATAAAAGGTTAAGAAAGAAGCTCAGAACTCACAGAAGATCTCTAAATTCTTGGTCATGACTCTGGAGCAAAAGAACAAAAGAGAACTATTTGTACAATAGAAGTCCACAAATGGACTTCTCTGTTTCAGACACTGTCAGAAGTGCCAACTGCTCTAAGGCAGGGGTCAGCAAACTATGGCCTATGGGCCAAATCTGTGCTGCCACCTGTTTTTATACATAAAGTATTGTTGGAACACAGCTATGCCCACTTGTTTATGTATCATATATGCCTACTTTTGCACTATAGCAGTAAAGGTGAATAGTGCAACAGATATTGTATGGCCCACAGAGCCTAAAATATTTACCATCTAGCCCCTTCCAGAGGAAGATTATTTACCTTGGTTTAAGGCAAAGAGAATATTCCCATTCCCCTTTCTAGTAATTGGTTTAGGAAAGGGCATATGACCAAAAATTGCCAGTGAGATGTGAAGGAAAGACAGCTTTGGGACTTTGGGGAAAGGTTTCCACCCTTTTAAAGGGACATTCTTTTTTCTCCTGCTAGGTGTTGTGTCTGGAAATGTGGAAAGGGCTTGGTTCCGGGATGATGTATTTGAATCATTAAATTAATTAATTTAGGAGCTGTTCTCCCTCAGGACTTCTTGTTTTGTGAGATAATAAATGTTCCTTGTTTAAATCATTTTGAGTTGCTGTTACGTGCAGCTTTTACATGCAGCTGAAAGTCTCCTGACTGTAACACCACCCTGCTTCCAACACCAAGGCTGGCAGAAGGAGAGGTAAGAAAAACTAAGCCTCTGTTTACATTTTCTCTCCCATACTGTTTTGAGGACGGTGCTGCCCTGGCTACATCTCTACTTTTTAAGGAAGGGAGACCATTTCTGTGAATCAAGCCTCCTCAGAACTGCAGAATTGTGTCTGCCCCACTCCTATTTGGATCCTTTGTCTGTTGGAAGCTTCTAGAACATTAGTTCCACTCAGGGAAACTCTTGTTTTAGAAGTAAGGAATTATGTCTATCTGGATTCTTTAAGATGTCTCTAAGTTACTTTCTTTACTTGAGATTTAAAAAAAGAAAAGATGGCATTTAATGCAAACATCAAATGTATCAGGTTTTCTAGTTTCTATAAATTTTTAACACAGTTGCAGATTTCAATTCATTTTACGTGTATATATATGTTTTAAATATTTCATTTTTTCCTCCAGGTAATGGTATAAAATCATGATAGTTTCTAGAAGCATAAAGTGATTATTTCATTTTGTCTTACTAATGAATACTTAGCGAGTGCAGTGTTTTATGTGCTATCCCAAAGTAGTACCTTAAATTGAATTTAGTAAATCCAGTAACTTAAATTCCTTTGATTCATCAGCTGATCTACATAACTCAAAGTTCCTCAGAGAACTAATTGAAGCTATTTTCCCATTTGTAGCTGAAACAAGTATTTTTTCAGTGCAACCCCGTTTCATAATAAAATTCTTTCTGGCAAATTCTCTTCTAGTATGTAACTGTGATAGTGCTGAAGGCACTTATAATTTTGTTAGGGGCAAACTGTTCATGCTACTAGGTGCAAAAATCATAAAATAACGGTGAAATTCCCAAGCAATAGAGAACAATTTGGATCCCTTTATTTATATTGCTGTATTTTGTCTGTTTAATCTTTCATAAAGTTTCTCTTTGCTTCAAGGGGAAAAATAGACACTGACACTAAGGCGATTTTGAAGCACAAAGCAAATGCAAGTTAAAGAAATATGGTATATTCTTATATAAAAATATTCCTTTCTTTTCTTTTTTTTTTTTGCATCATTCCCTGTAAGTACAAATTTTATCTATTCCTCAGTCTGATTTGGGCAGAAAAAGTTGTAATATTACATTCTTTTTTATTTTTATAAATTTATTTATTTATTTTATTTTTGGCTGCTTTGGGTCTTTGGTGCTGTGCGCGGGCTTTACTCTGGTTGCGGCGAGCGGGGGCTACCCTTTGTTGGGGTGCGCGGGCTTCTCATTGTGGTGGCTTCTCTTGTTGCGGAGCACGGGCTCTAGATGTGTGGGCTTCAGTAGTTGTGGTGCGTGGGCTCAGTAGTTGTGGCTCACGGGCTCTAGAGCACAGGCTCAGTAGTTGTGACGCACAGGCTTAGTTGCTCCGCAGCATGTGGGATCTTCCCGGACCAGGGCTCGAACCTGTGTCTCCTACACTCTCAGGCAGATTCTTAACCACTGCGCTATCAGGGAAGCCCCTGCAATATTACATTCTTAACCTCTACTTAAAATTAAACACATAAATTCATTTAAACTTGATAATAATCCTACTACTGTTATTATCATATTATTTTGCAGAAAAAGAAACAAACAGGTTTTTTTAGGCTAAGTAAGGTAGCCAAGGCCACACAACTCATAAGTGATAGTCACCCTACAAAGCGGGTTCTGTCTTGGCAGAGAGCCACTCTGCAATATTCATAAGACATTCAAGATCAGCAAAAAGAAATGAGTCATTGATAAGAATTAAGTTAGTAAGAATTTATTATAATAAGCAATAATTTTATCATGAACATATCATAATATGTTTGGATGAGTCAGCATTGGAAGGGAAAATTTAATTATCATCTAATAGATTTTCCATTCAATCCTCTTGTTTTTCTAATTAAAAATAATAACAATGGTGAGATAACACCTATTTATTGAGAAAATCAAAGTATATAAAGCTTTTTCACCTCCATGGAACTCAACTTCTCTAAAACTCATAGAAACTCATACAACTCAATAGCAAAAAAAAAAAAAAACCAAATATTCTGATTAAAAAGTGGGCAAAGGACCTGAATAGACATTTTTCCAAAGAAGACACTGATCATACACATGATCAATAGGTACATGAAAAGGTGCTCAACCTCACTAATCATCAGGGAAATGTAAAGTAAAACCACAATGAGATATCACCTCATGCCTGTTGGAATGGCTATCATCAAAAAGAAAAAAACAAAAGGCAAAAGATAGTAAGTGTTGGGGCTTCCCTGATGGCGCAGTGGTTGAGAGTCCGCCTGCCGATGCAGGGGACACGGGTTCGTGCCCCGGTCCGGGAAGATCCCACATGCCGCAGAGCGGCTGGGCCCGTGAGCCATGGCCGCTGAGCCTGCGCGTCCGGAGCCTGTGCTCCACAACGGGAGAGGCCACAACAGTGAGAGGCACCGCAAAAAAAAAAAAAAAAAAGATAGTAAGTGTTGGTGAGGGTGCAGAAAAGAGAACCCTTGTGCACTACCTGTGGGAATGTAAACTGGTGCAGCCACTATGGAAAACAGTATAGACGGTTCTCAAAAAATTAAAAATAGAATTACCACGTGATCCAGCAATCCCACTTCTGGGTATATATGCAAAGAAATTGAAATCGCTATCTCAAAGCAATATCTGCATCCCCGTGTTCAGCGCAGCATTATTTACAATAGCCAAGACATGGAAACAACCTAAATGGCTATCACCAGATGAGTGGATAAAGAAAATGTGGTGTATATATACAATATATAAAAAGAAGGAAATCAGTCATAAAAAGAAAGAAATCCAGCCATTTGCGAAAAGGTGGATGGGCATTGAGGGCATTATGCTAAATGAAATGTCAGACACAGAAAGACAGATACTGTATGATCTCACTTATATGTGGAATCTAAAAAAAAATTGAACTCCTAGAAGCAGAGAGTGTATTGGAGGTTGGTAGTTGAGGTTGGGGGGGTGGGGTCAGGAATGGAGGAAATGGGTAAAGGTGGTTAAAGGATACCAACTACCAGCTATAAGATGAATAAGTTCAGGGAATGTAATGTACAGCATGATAACTATAGTTAACAATACTGAATGATGTACTGTATACTTGAAAGTTGCTAAGTGGTAGATCTTAAAAATTCTTACCCCCCCCACACACACAAATGGTAACTGTGTGAAGTGATGAATGTGTTAGCTAACCATTATGGTAATCATTTTACAATAGATACGTATATCAAGTCATCACGTTGTATACCTTAAACATACATAATGTTGTATGTCAATTATATCTCAATAAAGCTGGAAAAAAAATAAAATTAGACATTGCACAAGAAACCTGAAATGTTGTGATTCTTATAGCTCACAGATGAAGGAAACTAGATAGAGCTTATCATAAATTTGACAAAACTCTAAATAGTTTATGTGACATTATAATGAGTTGTAAGTAAAAAAAAAATTTCTAAATCACCAATAATAAAAAGCCCCACAAATTTCTAGCAGACTGAATTATCTTTCTCATTGCACTATAGACAGATTATAGAAAAAGATTTTATCATATAAAGAGATAGCTAAAAATTTTGAATTTATAGAGGTGTGGTAGGCAGTTCACTAGTAAACATGTTCTGTCAAATTTTTTTCTGGATTTTGTTATGTTTGTGGTATTTTTCAGCTTTTAGAATTTAGTATTTTATTATGATTTGTTACTTCATTAAAAATAAGTATTCAATTCGTACTAAAAATAATAAAGCACAGGTTGTAGGTAAATATAAAGTTACATGAAAAATTTAAAAAAGGACCCATTTTATTCACCTCAGGCTATCAGTACATATTTCCCATTGCCTCTTCAGATGTCTGTCATATGCGAAGAATGAGTCAAACTGAGCCAGCTAGGGTTATGTATATATTTTTTAAAAGTTTTAAAAGGCTGGAATTAGACTGTGTCAAGTACAAAAGAGAAATAAATCAGGTATAAGATATTAAATAAAGTTATTATACACTATAGATATCTTTTATCACTTAGTTTAACTTCACTGGGATTTAAAGATGACACAGTCCTTAATCTTGTCATATGAATGTAGTGTATGCAGTTTAAGTAGATATGCTTTATTTACCTCTCATCCTTTTATATTTCCTGGGGGAAAAATAAGTGAGGGTATTATTTGGTTACCTCCTCCTTGCTAAACTACTATGATTAAAACAAAACAAAACAAAACCCCAAACTTCTGTCAGCATTCTTGATCAGTAATCCAGAAATAAAGGATGCTTCTGATGAGCAAATTTTAGGAAAATATCTTAGCTCTTCAAACCTTATTTTTGTTGTTGTTGAAGTGTTACCTAAAGGCATGTATATGCTAAATGCAGAGCTCAATGAAATTTCACAGGCTGAATGCCTCTGTAATCAGTACCTTCTATGCTATTCAATATAGCCACGTGTGATCATCTCACTTTAAGTTAATTAAAATTAAGTACAATTTAAAATTAGTTTCTTTTTATTTCCCGACAAAATAGAGTAACAGGGGCCAGATTCACTTTGTTAACTGCCAACTGAAAGCCTGAGAAGTGTATGAAATAGTTTTCATGATATTGAACTTCAGGCAACAAAAGGAAATTATCCCCGAGAGATGAAAACTATCAAGGTAAGCCCTGCCATTGCCTCTGCTTACTGCCTGAAGGTTTCCAGGAAGCAGCACAGTGCAGGGAAACCCAGCAGAAGCTGATGAGGAGGTACACCTGGGACTCCTCAGGGTCCAGGATGACTACAGTTCATAGGACAGAGTACCACGGAGAAGAAAGCTGCCCAGAGAGAGAATCCTGGGAATTTGCAGACATTCCTTTTTGAATGTTTAGTTGAGGACTTATCAGTACGTGTATGTGAGGAAATCACCTAAGGCTGGAAAAAAACAGCTGGAAGAATTAGAGGAAACAGTGCTCTCAACACTGTTTCAGGAATAGTGTTTGTCTCCCACAGTCAGGGCAGAAACTTCATAACTAACAGGGCATGGGTTAGAGTACTAGAAGGTTATTGGATAAGTAGTGGAAAAAAGTTAACCTTAGACTGAAAGAGATCATCACCAACAGACCTCAACAACCAGAAATGTTACAGGAAATCCTTCAAGCAGAAGGAGAATGATACCAGATGGAAACCCAGACCTACACAAAGGAATAAATAGCACCATAAATGGTAACTACATAGATAAAGTTTTTTTTCTTATTATTTACATCTCTATAAACACGGTAAACTATTTAAAACAAAAATAATAACAATGTGTTGTGGGGTTATAACATATGTATTGATAGTAATAAAGCAAATTAATAACACAATGAAGGGAGGGAGAAATGGAAACACTGTTGGGAAGGGAGAAATGGAAGGGAGAAGGGAGAAGGGAGAAGGGAGAAATGGAAACACTGTTGTATACTACGTATGAAGTGATGTACTATTATCTGAAGGGAGAATGTGATAAGTGAAAAATATATATTATAAACTCCAAAGCAACCACTGAAATAATATAACAAAGAGTTATAGCTAGTAAACCAATGGCAAAGATAAAATGGAATCATAAAAAAAGAATAAATAGGAAACAGATGTGACAACTAGAAAACAAATACAAAGATGGCAGATTTAAACCTAATCATATCAATATTCACATTAAATGTTAATGGTTTAAATGTCTAAAAGGCAGATGTAGGATTTAATTAGAAAGGAAGACCCACCTATATGCCACTTACAAGAAACTCACTTAAAGTGTAAAGACAAAATTGGTTAAAAGTAAAAGTAAATGGATGAGAAAAAAATATACTGTTAACACTAAACAAATAAAAACTGGAATGGGCTTATTGATATTAGACAAAGTAAATAGCAGACAAGTAAATCATCCAAGAAAAAGAGGGTAATTTCCTAATGATAAAGGGGTAATTCATCAAGAGGAGATAAGATTCCTAAATGTTTATGCACCTAATAACCGAGCTCAAAATAACTGCAGCAAACCAATAGAACTACAAAGAGAAATAGACAATCAAAAATATATTTGAGAGTTCAACACTGTCTCTCCATTACTAGTCGAACAAATAGACCCCAAAACAAACAAACAAACAAAGGTAAGAGTTTGGAAGCTCTGAACAATACTATTAACCACCTTGGCTTAATTGACGATTATAAAACATTCCTTATTCTCTGTGCCTTGACACATGCTCTTTCCTTGCCTAGAATTCCTTTCTTTGTCCCTTCACCTTGCCCCTTCTATTTTCACATTATTGACACATAAACATCCTATGTTCTCAGTACCTCTGAGAATCTTACCATTATATCTTTCACAAATTTGGGCCTAAAAACTCCTTTTTTAATTTTCCAAGTTGCTTGTCCCATATTGCTTTAAAATCAGCTCATTTTGAGACTCTCTGGAGGGTATGGACTTTGTGCCACTACTCATACTACACTGAGAATGTAGCAAATATTTTGTGTTAAATGTGAATGACATAGCCTTGTAATTTATAAAACATATATAAATGAGAGTCTTTGTTTAGAATGCTGATTGCGAGCCATTTATAGAACTTTAGATTATCTTTGGGGCAAACTGTTCTGAACAACTCCAAAAATGCAGCTATATTCTATAGAAATACCAATCTCCAGCAGAGTTTGCAATATATATTGTGTAGTATTTAAAGGCATAATAACATTTTAGGGACTTCCCTGGTGGCGCAGTGGTTAAGAATCCGTCTGCCAATGCTTGGGACATGGGTTCGAGCTCTGGTCCGGGAAGATTCCACATGCCGCGGAGCAACTAAGTCCATGCACCACAACTACTGAGCCTGCGCTCTAGGGCCCACGAGCCACAACTAGTGAAGCCCACGTGCCTAGAGCCCGTGCTCTGCAACGAAGAGTAGCCCCCGCTCACCGCAACTAGAGAAAGCCCGCGCGCTGCAACGAAGACCCAAAGTAGCCAAAAATAAATAAATAAAATTTTAAAAAGGGATAATAACATTTTAAAAGTTATGTTATGCAGATTAACTAATACCTTTAAAATTCTGGATAGACGTGGCTTTCATTATATTCATTAGGCCTTGTAGGAGTACTACAAACATTTCAAAATACATTTACCATTTCATATACATTTTACCATTGGATCTGTTCAACAGCACTATGACAAGGCTAAGGCAGGTATCGCCATGTCATATTGTTGTATCTGCCTCAAGGAATAGTGAAATTCCTGCCACTACAGATGTTGAAGTTGAGGCTGGATGTCAGACTATCCCCAGTAGGCCTTTCTCCAGCTTCAAAAACTAAAAAACAATAAAACAAAAAACCCCCAAATTGACCACATAAAAGTCAGTGTCCTCTTGGCTGTTGACAATGAACTTTTAGGAGAAGTTATTTTTTATATAGGTCACATGTAACATAAAACTTAAAGGCTTTCATTTTTGTCTTTAAAATGACAGAGCTATAATTTTATCCAACGAAGTCATATTTCACCAGGCACCCTTAATGGAATCATTCATGGTTTTCTTTAGTAATTTAAAAAAGTGCCTTCTTTGTATTTTTCACAAAGCTCTTCTCCCATCTTTAATGACTTGCTGTTTAAATGGGCACGGATTAAAATATGTCTACTGCCAAATGTGTGAACCATCAATAAACATGACAAACCAAATGCTTCTGGTATCAGATGTCCAGTACCACAAAGGGCTGGCAATACCACTTTGCATTAGACATGGTATTATTTATAGCTCCTATTGTTGACACAGGCAAGGATCAATACAGGAGGTAACAATGGGAAGCACCAATGATCATCTCCTAAACCATAGGTGTCACTCTTCCTCCTGAATCTGGACCCTATTTGCTTAGGAAGAGCTAAGGAGTTTAGCCATTCACTGTTTGTAGATACTGTCTTCATAAGTCAAGACTTTTATTAGCGTGAATAGAAAATCGTGTCTCCCTTGTTGCTTATAGACAATAATCACCCACTTTACAAATTGCTGATTGAAAAGATCATGGACATTAACATTTGTTGAGCAGCCCCTGGGTACAGTGGGGCTATAACAGGAAGAAGAGAGAGGAGAAATGAGTGTAAAGTGAAGGGCAGGTTCCAGAGAGTTTTTAAGCTGCCTGTCAAGACTCTTAGACATACTATGTGTGCTAAGAAATCAATTTAATTAAGTAAATATTTATTTAGTATTAACTGAAGCACTGGTATAGTATTTTTTTTTTGTATAGTTTTAAAAGGTGATTTAAAAAGGCTCAGACATAGTACGCTCCCTCAAAGAACTAATGGTCCAGCTATACAGATAGGACATAAACATGTAAAAGGTAACTGATAATACCATTCAGTAAATTAGGTTCAAATGAATGATGAAGACCTATGGATGTGGACAGCTGTATAAGGAAGAATATATGACTTCTCAAAAGAAGTTGACTTTGAGATGCATCTTTAAAACTGGGCAATATTTGCTACATGGAGGAGAAAGAGAGTCAGTGATAGGCTTGCACAACTGCTGTTCACGAGGGCTATGCTGAAGAGGGTGTAGAAGTTGTTGCAGAACAAATCAAAACTACCATGAGGTATCACCTCACTTCAGTCAGAATGGCCATCATTAAAAAGTCTACAAGTAATAAGTGCTGGAGAGGGTGTGGAGAAAAAGAACCCTCCTAAACTATAGGTGGGAATGTAAATTGGTGCAGCCACTATGGAGAACAGTATGGATGTTCCTTAAAAAACTAAAAAGAGAATTACCATAGGATCAGGCGAGCCTACCGGGCATATATATGGTGAAGACCATAATTGAAAAAGATACATCCACCCCCAATGTTCATAGCAGCAATATTTATAATAGCCAAGACATGGAAACAACCTAAATGTCCATCAACAGATGCATGGATAAAGAAGATGTTGTATATATACAATGGGATATTACTCAGCCATAAAAAAGAATGAAATAATGCCATTTGCAGTAACATGGGTGGACCTAGAGATTATCATATTAAGTGAAGTAAGTCAGAGAAAGACAAATAGCATATGATATCACTTATATGTGGAATCTAAAAAAGTGATACAAATGAACTTATTTAAAAAACAGAGATAGACTCACAGACATAGAAAACAAACTTATGGTTACCAAAGGGGAAAGGGGATGGGGCAGGGATAAATTAGGAGTTTAGGATTAACATATACACACTACTATATATGAAATAGATAACCAAAAAGGCCATACTGTATAGCACAGGGAACTAAACTCAATATCTTATAATAACCTATAATGGAAAGAATCTATAAAAGAATATATATATATATATATATGTATATCTGAATCACTTTGCTGTACACATAAAACTAGGACAACATTGTAAATTAACTATACTTCAGTTACAAAAAAAGAAAATGTTGCAGAATAATGGGAGGCAACCACAGGAAGAGGGTTTGGGGTACGACTGTGGCAAACTTGGAGTAATAATAAATATATTTTTCTTTAATGGATGCTGCATGCCCAAACCATGAGGGAGATAAAATCTTTTTAAATGTTCCTTTTTGTGCTTGGAAAATTTGTTTTCCTATAGTTTTAAATAACTTCCCCCCCACACTGACTTTTATTTCAACCAACTCACATATATTGGGTAACTGCTCTGGGAATGGCTCTGGGCTAAGGTAACAAAACATTGTTCAAGAGCTTATTTTGGGAAAACAGAGACCTGGAACACAAATGACTCTAATATAGCACAGCATGTACTTATCTGTGTAAGGGAGGTTTCAGGTGAGACAGAGTTCAGATAAGGAAGAATTTGCATCCAGCTGAAGGCATCAGCACAAAAATATCCTAAATTTTTTGGTCATAGAGCCTGAGATGGCATCTGGGCTTGAGGGCTTTTCCAAAGTTTCTTTGCACAACCAGGAAAGAGCTGTCAAAACCCAAGAAGTGGTGTGGTTTCAGGCTCTATGACCCAAAATTGGGATATTTAAGTGAGGACCAGCGCCAGGATTTTGACATCTTTCTCATCAGGTGACTGCCTCTCTGTCTGACGAGACTCACTGGAGCACAAGGAATCCTTAACTCTATGCACTGTAAAGAGTGGATTGCAGATAAGTAAGCAAACCTGTGGGCCACCGCATGTGGGTAAGACCATGGGGTCTCCAGCTCAAGAGGAGGGAGAGTCTGCACAGGCACCTCTCAAAGCTGGTTGTGATCTTCTGGCATTAATATATAACCACTTGGAGAAAATGTCCACATCTGCTTTCATATTCAGAGGAAAAGTACACGCCAGACTTTTCAAAGAAAACTATTATGAAAGAGAGGAAATGGGGAAAACTGGCTCTCAAATGGACACGAGGGAAGACTTGCCCCTGTGTGTTAAAAGGGTCTTCCTTTCTTACAAAGAATGAAATTATTGACCTGGTTGAGAAGTAACACTACAAACTAAATGTGAATTGACAAAATAATTTCTTTTATTCAAGTTAATTTTAGTAAGGAACTTGTTTTCTACCTTTAACTTTTTTAAAATGACGATTCAATGACTATCACATACTATGGCAACTAAAAAATATCTGTGTAGTGGTTTTTGGTTAATTAAATATGTTTTCCTTAAAAATTTGTTTCTACTGCACAGTAAACTTAGCTGTAGGTTGAGCAGATATTATGCTTCCTCCTTATTTTATATTTAAAAAAAAGAGGACCAAAGAAATTCCTCATCTGGAATATCTAGGAAGTCCAAATTCCATGTTCTTTCCAAATCACAACACTAAAAACCCCATAAGAGGGCACTTTGAAATATACCTTTCTAAAATTAAGGGAGGTTAAAAATCTAGAAATGGATCTGAGTAGACATAAGAATTTAGTATACAAAATGGAAGCACTTTGTATCAGTAACAGAGGAATGGATGGTTTAATAAATGGTCTTGGAACACTGTTAAGTCATCTGAAAAAAATTAGGTCCTTTCCTCACATCAAAATAAACTCCAGATGGACCAATAAGTTAAAAGTAAAAGATGAACCCCTGAAAGAACCAGAAGAAAATATAGGTGGCGTTTCTATACCTCTGGTGTAAAGATGATTTAGTAAATATTACAGCCCAGCAAAAGCTAGGAAAGGAGCCTGTGATGTATTTGATTACATAAAATATAAAACTTCTTTAAGCCAAATTACTACCTACAGAATTAAGACAAATGACTCACCTGATATCAATTTGCAAATTATATCAGGAAGTATTTTTAGAGTTAACATATAAATATTTCTTACATATCAATTAAAGGTGAAAACCCTAAAAAAAACAATGGGAGAATGACTTGAATAGTAAATTTACAAGAGAAAGAAAAAGAACCGATAATCATATGAAAAAATTCTGTCTCGCTGTCACAGGCATTAAGGAACTAGTCTCAGAGTCAGACCGTGTGTGTGCAAATCCAGGCTTGGCTACAGCTACCATTTTTTTAACCTAGGGTAAATTTTTTAGTTTAACATTTTAACCTACAAAAAAGGACTTAACTTCTCTGTGTCTCATTTTCCTTGCCTGTAATATGATGGCATTAATAGGACCTACCTCATAGTACCTCACAGGGTTACTGTGAGGATCCAATCATGTAATTCACGTTGAGTGCTCTGAAAGGTGTTTGGCATAGAGTAAGCACTGAAGAATTTTTAGGTAAATTAAAATAACAAGGAGAATCCATCTTTCAGTTCTCAGATTGTCAAAAATTTGTGGACATAATAATACTTCTGATAAGGACTAGGGAATTAGTCTCCTCTGCTATCTGAGTATAAACTGATGGAGTCTTCCAAAAGAAAAAATATATCAAGCTTTAAAATGTACATATCCTTTGATCTAATGTTTCCTCTTCTATATTTGTTTTGAACAAATAAGTAACATTTATCAATGTGTTATCTTCATTAAGGAAAAATTAAGTAACTTAAATGTCCAAAAATATAAAAATGGGTAAATAAATTATGATATACATATATATGTTTTTTACTGAAGTATAATTGGTATATAACATTATGTTATTTTAGGTGTACAACATAATGATTAGATATTTGTATATATTATTAAATGATCACCACACTAAGTCTAGCTATATTCTTTAAAATTATGCCTATATTATACATATATGTGATCTATATATACATATATTTAATGCTATATATTTGAACATATTGTGTTTTACATAGAAAATAAGGTGTAAAAATATGATCAGATTTCAAGTAGAGAACACATGAAGATGATATACACACAGATTTATCACCAGAGGAATGACAGATCATTTGAATTTTATTTTCTTCTTAACTAATATCTCTAAAGCTTTACAGGGATTACTTTTGTAATAAGAACAACAATAATAAAAGTATATTTTTGTTTTTGTTTCTTTAAAAAAAATGGCAAAGAAGGAGCGGGGCATGGAGAAACACTGCAACAGGCATTTAGGGAAAGTTGGTTTTAGATACTCATATGGTTGAATTCTAACATAGTAAGAGTAATTCAGATCTTATATGGCCTTGCAGACAAATATAAAGGTCTTTGTCTTTTACTCTGAAGTCAGTGCATGTTTTCAGCATAGGAGGCGCATGACCTATATGCTATAATAGGATCACCCTGGTAGCTTTCCTAAGAATAGATTGAAGGATAGCAAATACTAAAGCAAGTATACCAATTACGAATATAGAGCACTAATTCAGGTGAGGATGGAGGTAGCTTGGAACAGGTTGGTGGCAAGGGATTAGGTGAGAAGTTGCTGGATTCTGAATATATTTTGAAAGCAGTCAACAGAATTTGCTCATGGTCTGGAAATAGGGTAGCATAGGAAGAGAGAAATTAAAAGTGACTATTGTTTTAGCATGAGCAAGGGAAGAATGGAATTGCCATTGAATACAATGAGAAAGACTAGAGGAGGAAAAGTTTTTGAGAGGGGAAGATAAAGAGTCCATGGCTTGACATGTGAAGCTTGAGATGTCTAGTAGACGTCTACATGGAGATGTCAAGGAGACAGAGGCATAGAAGGAGTTTAGGGGAGAGACTGAGGCTGGAGATAGAGACATGGACATCATCAGCATTTAGATGGTGTTTAAAGTCATGGGATAAGACAATGCTCATAGAGACTGAGTATAGATAGAGAGGAGAAGACATTTGGGGACTCCAATGTTAAGAGACTGGGAGAATGAGGTGGAACCACCCATGGAAGAAGGAACAGTCTCTGGAGTAAAAAGAAGATTAGAAAAATATCCTGGAAGCCAAGAGGAGGAGATGTTATAAGGGGGCAGGATTGATGACCTGTCAAATGCTGTTGGTAGGTCAGGCAGAAGTAGGACTGAGAAGTGACCGCTAGATTTGGAAACATGAAAATCACAGATATCCATAGCAAAAGAAATTTTAGAAAAGAGGTGGGATCAGAAGCCTGAAGGGAATGGGTTCATGAAAGGATAGGAGGTGAGGAATTAGATACAACTGTTCCAAGAGTGTTGTGGTTTGAAAAATAGAAAAAAGGAAAATAAAAAAGAGGAAGAAAGTGGAGCAGATGGAGAAAGACGTGGCATCCAGATTTTTATTTTTAATATGAGAGAAATAACACTGATCTGTATCCTTATTTTAAAAATCCAGAATAGAGAGAAAAATTGATGATGACAAAGGGGAAATTACTGGGTCAGTGGCCTTGAGAAGGCAAGGGAGTATCTAGTGCACAACAAAAATTGTCTTCGTGAAGTTCCCTAGAAAAACAAAGCTTCACATGGTGTCATTTCATTGGGAGGGCGAAGTCTCAAGGAAGCAGAAATGTGGATAAAGAGAGTGTGGCAGGAAAGGAGGAAAAACAACAGAATCTTACTGATCTGACTACACCTTTGTGTAGTGACAAACTGATCGCTCTGTCTTGAGGGACATCTACAGAGATGCCATATCAGAGACATTAAATCCTTAAAGAGTCCAGAATTTATTCAACAGTTCATGCCTCCCATCTGTCAAAGTTGTCTTGCTTAGGGGGAGAGCCGGGGTAGCAGGCGAGAGGTGTGCATGCATAGCAAAGGAGTAAAAGAAGTTGCCATTGGGTTGTGCTCACGGCAACTCTGGAGACTGACAGCAGAGCCCAGAATGGGCCCCTTGTCCTGTAACAGCAGTGGTGGCAGCAGCATACACCTGGCTCTTTGATGGTGGAAACTGTTGTTAGGGTGCTCCAGGCAGAGGACAGGACAGTGCACCGGTCTGGGTGAGGCATAAAGTAGAAATAGTACAGAAGGATCAAGCCTTTGGTTGAAGAATTGATAGTTCATCTAAAATAAGAGAGATGGCAAGTTATTTGGACATTGATGCAGATAGGTGGGTAGTGGTGGAGTTTGTGAAAATTCTATTCTGTTTTCTTCTATTTTCTCAGTAAAGTTCGCTGAGTGAGGACAGGAGATGAGGAGGTGTGGGAGGCTCATGGAGAGAGGAGGCTAAAATGATCATCTAGGAGAATGGGAAGACTTGCCGTATCTAGGGAGTCTGTAAACTCTTCCTGGGGAAGGGGATCTCGAAGCTGAGACATTAAGAATGAGCTGGAGTCAACAGAATGGACAGGGGACTTAACCTTCTAAAAAAGGGAATATAGTATATGTGCTAAGACCTGGAGACCAGGAAAAGCATAACACAATTGAATATAAATATTGCTGAGTATAGTACACAATGAGCGGAAAGCAGGAATTGAGTTTAGATAGGTGGAAGGTTTACTCTTCCTGCCTTATATTTCATGGGACTATATAGATAATATCTGTAATAAGAAAGAAAGGTTAAAATATATTAACAAAGAGATAATTATTCTTAACTACTTAATTACTTTTGACTAGGTAGGGATTTGGTCTTCTCTGACATTGATACTTGGTGAATTAGGATTCTTCAAGTGCAAGTCAAGAGTTAAGGAATTTATAAATACTTAGGAAATTCAGATACACTGGGACTTATTGATATCCACAATTAAAGTCACACTTAGTCCCACGAATGGAAAAGTAAGCATAACTGTGAAATACAAATATGAAAAGTATTAATCATTTCACAGACAATAGACTATATTATCTTTAGCTCTGTAATATCTTTATAGCTATTATATCAGATAGGAATTTAATGACATATAATCCTTCATATCTTTAGTAGTATCCTAAGAGCATACTCAGAATTACACAAACACACATCTATGCACATACATAGATATTCATAACTTTGGCAGGGAAGCTAGATAATCTGTGAAACGGAAGAGCGTAAAAATAAAACCAATTACTATCTTGGCAATAAGAGTTCTTTCGCTCTGCTTAGGCATCTCTCTGAAAATAAGAATATGCATTAACATCAATTCAGATAGTAATATGTTTTGATACTTATACCTCTAAAAGGGTTTTATTCCTCTCATAAATAATGGAAATATACTTGGACATAATGACATCTAAAACTTTAAAGAATTAAAAGCAAATTTGACAGAGTAATGAGACTCCAGTTTAAGAACAAGTCATGCTTGCAGTATATTCAAATTTTAGGTGTTCAGCTAAACTTGCTAATACTGCCCTACTTATCTTGTGTCCTGATCTAATGCATCTTTGAGGACACCCCTTTGATTTTATTCATTCTTCACTGCAGTATTTTCGTGTCTACCATGTACTCAGAGTTATGCTAAAAGCAATGGAGAATACTAAAAGAAGTACCTACTCTTGGGAAGGTTCACGGAGAAAATTTGTGAGAACTACCATTCTCCCTCCATCCTCCACTCAGATAAGATGATTGGCTTAAATCCATGAGGCTTCTCAAAGTGGAAGAGGGGTCAGGTAGAATCACATGAATCATGTATGTGTCCATCATTAGCCATTAAAACACAGTGGAAAATTCAAGTCTCCGAATGCATGGCATGCTGTGGTCCACAGAAGGGGAGAAGTAGTGTGCCTCCTTTAATCACTCCCATGGAACGGAGCATACGTCTAGCCATGGTCTTTTCTTTTACTGTTTTCCAAATAATGAGTCTTCTCATTATTGTTTCGGCCGGTGCAGCCTCCCTCATTTTAGTACTTGGCCGGCAGTGTTCTCTTCCCTACTTCCTCCCCTCTATTCTCTACACCACATTCTCCTCCCCCCCTCCCTTTCTGCCCCACCCTGCCTTTTTTGGTCTGAATTTGATGAAGTTTAAGTGGTTGAATTAAATCACAACTTGCTTTGGTTAATCATCTAGGGAGCTCTTTAGGAATTGGGGAAACATTTTATTTACGACTCAGCTTTCCACCTGTGCTGACATGGCATGGAATTTACAGCTATATTGAAAGTGTTATAACCAGCACATCAGAAATTCCACATTCTCTTGAGCTGTATTATTATGGAACATTTGTCAGGCAGCCAATTGCTGTGTCAGCCCCTAATTGATTTATATTAGCATCTGTAGGAATGAGGTGGAGTGAGGGTTGGGGGGAGCCTGGGTCCACTTCAGACTACCTAGTTCCCAAGTCTCCCGTGGACAGGAGAGGTTTGCGCACAAAACTGAACATAGACACCATGTTTTTCTGACTGTTTTATTTTTACGCGAAATGTTTAAAATTACAGATGTTAACAAAACCAGTATCAACTTTTATGACGTTTGTGAACAGTTGATTGAGCTTAGCCTCTCCCTGCCATGCTATCACTTAACTGAAAGGAACACCTGGCCCTAAAAGGTGGGCTTCATTTTTCCCTGAGGGGTGAGGATAAAGAAACCAAGAAATTCCTTCAGAACATTTTCCTCTGACAGCCTTCATTTACAAAAAAAAGAGTAGTTAGCTTTAATAGCTCTTTTTTTATACTTAGATTCCACTCTTCCTGGATTAGAAACATAAATCTACATTACTCATTTAGAAACACCTGGTCTGAGGTTAGGTCCAAGTTGAGAGAAACTGGAGAAATCAGCCAAAGGGGATGGCAGTGAGAATGCCAACGGCATTCCGTTCACTGCAGCATTTGGTCCTTGGGCACAAATGGTTTATACAAGAGCTCCCAAACAGTGGAGCCCGCAGAGTGTCTTGGGCAACATGATTTTAGCTGTTGGCACCCTTAATGGATGCCACAGTCCCTGCCACTCCCTAATGTATCCTATCTGGCTCCATCACACATTTAGGTTATGTGCCTAGACTCTGTTGGTATGTGAGTTTGCAACGATTTACACAGTGCCATCCTGAAGCTTCTGCAAGATATGTGTGGCAGGGGTGGGGAATGAGAGGACATAGGCATGGTGTGAGCGTGGAGACTATGAGCTCTATGATGAAGGAAAGGAGTTACTTAGGTTTACCTGCGCCTCTGGCTGTGGGGTGGCCACAGCTGACAGTAACTCCAGGGAAGGGGCCTCTTTCTGCTGCTCCCAGAGAACTACTGGCTGGTCAACGGGGTCCTGGTGGCAGGCCAGGGGCACAGTGTGCCTGGGTCTTAGAACTCCTGGGCCACAGCAGACCTGGGTTACAGTGTTCCTTGATCCCCGTGTGCCTGGGTTACACTGGGTACACTTTGTTCATAGCATGCCTCAGTCACAGGGCTCCTTGGGTACCATTTACTTTGATCACAACTTGCTTCAGTTACAGACTCCTTAGACCTGGCACATCTTGGTCAGAATGTACCTGGGTCACACCATGATTGCGTCACAGCGCTCCTTGGTCCCCATACGACTTGGTCCCAGCATGTTGGCACAGAGCTCCTCTGACATTGTATATCTTTTTTTTTTTTTTGCAGTACGCGGGCCTCTCACTGTTGTGGCCTCTTCCGTTGCGGAGCACAGGCTCCGGACACGCAGGCTCAGCGGCCATGGCTCACGAGCCCAGCCGCTCCGAGACATGTGGGATCTTCCCGGACCGGGGCACGAACCCGTGTCCCCTGCATCGGCAGGCGGACTCTCAACCACTGCGCCACCAGGGAAGCCCGACCTGGTATATCTTTGTAATGGCACCAATGTGCTTTGGTCGCATGATATCTTGGCCACAGCTTTCTTTCTCATGCAGGTATCTATGTGGATAAGGCTCAGCAGCCCTTGGTTATCGTGAGCCTCTGTCTCCATGTACTTGAGTCAGAGTATCTAGCACGCCTCGGTCACTAGTTACACGATGGTTACCGTGTACCTGGGTCACTGTGTGCCGGAATCATAGCTCATCTGGGTCACAGCACGATGTGGCTACAAGGTGGCTTCTGTTTGCAAAGTAATGGTAATTAGAAATAATCTCTTAGAGTATGGTGGTGGAGGGCAAGGGTGGGATTCCAGAAGCGAAGCAACAGAGACATAAATATAGCCGGGAAGACAGGTACTCAAAATCAGATTGATACACACAGTAAAAGATACACAGTATTTAAGGTGATACATAGTAAAGAAATTTGTGCCCCATAATGTTAGAGTGGGCATTCTGGAAATATGTATGCATACACGCAGAAGACAGCTACAGGATTTACACCCAAATGATAACAATTAGTTCTCTGGGGAGGGTATTACAGTCCACTTTTTTCTTTGTAAACTTCTATATTGTTTTTCAAAGTTCTAATTCATTTACTTTAGGGAAAATAAAGCGCTTTATTCTTCAAGACTCACCTCTGATGTGACCACCACTGGGAAATCTTGCCAGATGGTTGCCAGTGAGAATCAGTCACTTCTCCCTTTGGCTTACGGTCACTGTCTCTGCCATTGTCAGGGACCACACTGAGGTAGTGGTGGCGACGGACAGGAATCTGTCCCTTCATCTTATTCATAACTGTCTCTTTAAAAACATGCCTTTCCTTCACCAACAGCATATAACAGCGCATTTCTGTTCACAAACTACTCAGTGAGGCTTTGCTGAGTTAGCTGCAGTGCACTCCACTCTCCCCATCACTGTATACATTCTGTAGAGCTTAAGGAAAAATGTATCGAGATCATTTTCTCATATTTCTTCCTTCATGTTGAAACGGGGCTGAAACCTTCTAGGGAGCAGGTCACTTTGCTATTCTGAAGAACAGAAGACAGGTGATTCTGCAACATCCTTTAGACCACTGCAGCTGAAGAAAGCTTTCATAGTCAAATCTGCGTCCTCTTCTTCAGTGGAGGCTTACGGCTGATCCCAAGAGCAATGAAAAGACCTGCCTCAACATCCTTCAAAAACTATCAGCTCAAACGCAGTAAGAACATGGAATCCATTTTCAACTGTGGGGTCCCGGGCCCTTTACACTCAGCTGTGTCTAGGACACCGTAGTCTGAGTGCTTTCAGCTATGTCATTTTCCTGATCTCCACAACATTCCTGTGACAAATACTATACTCATTTTATGAACCATATTTTAAAAGTGAGGAAATAAAAAATAGTTCCCAGAAACACTCAAAGTATAGTTTCAGGTCAAATGGAGAACCCAAATCTCTGTCCTCAAAGATATAGCTTTTCATTTACATCTACAATTTCAGAGTGAGATAAGTATACGAGAAGGTGTTTTTTTTCCCCCATTACAAAGAAGTTGTCCAAGATTGTCACTGGCAGAAATGAAACCAGGTCTCCTATTCGCTCTATGTTATTCAATAACAAAGTAAGAGTAAAATAAATAATAATAGTAGCTATCTTTATTTAACCCAGGTGCTTGGAACCATATTCTTTTGTATAACATAATCTTCACAGAAACTCTAGAAAGTAGGTGTTATCGCCCAATGGCATATAGGGAAACTGAGGTTTGGAGATATTAAATAATTCACATCTTAGGTAATTGGAGTTAGAGCAGGGATGTCTGACTCCTGAATCTGGGACTTCACCACTAAACTGATGTGTCTCATTCAATTATAAACACTTGTTTTATTTGTAATATAATAGTCTCAATGCTTGTTCCAAAAATAAATACGAAGCACTGATGAGGTTTGATCTAATTTTTTTGTATAGGAAGTTTCTCTCTTATTCTCACCTCCTTCACACACTTATCTCTCATTCAATAGTGAATGCTCCCCCAAAATTCCAAAACTATGGCCTCCCTGAAAATAAATTGAATTGTGAATCCTAAAAAGTTAGGTAGGTTTCATTCATACATTTCTTTCCAACTTGCCCCTCAGAAAGTTGTTGAGACTTCTTGATTATGGAAAGGTAGACACATAATTTGACCATGGTTACCAATATGTATTAAACTGGTCACAAATTAGTAATTTAATCATACAACAATTACATCATTAAAGAGTTAGTTTATCCTGTCATTCATGAAGCTTTAAAATGTGGCCAAGAGGAATCCAGAGTTTATGAGCCATCTCTTCAGGTTCTTGGAAAGCGTTGTGTTGGTGGAAGTGCATTGTCTGAGTTACATCACTCTCTTACTCTGCTGAGATCAAATCAATCTCTAACATTCCTCCTTTATTTCAATCTCAGCCAACTCCTTGTTCACTGAGAAGTTAGAAGATAGTATTGACAGAAGAGAACTCCCACTATCTCCCATCACCACATGTACTCACCCTCCAGTATCAGTGTCCACATGGTCCACTTTCTCTCCTGACACCAGGGTGGATGTCACCCATGCTCATGGTTTCATGATTAAGGTGGCCCACTGGTACACTAAACTCTGGTCCTAAAATTCTGTCTCTCTCTCTCCCTCTCTTTCTCATGCATTAGCAATTTTTAATTCTCCACTAGATTTTTCTCATTAGCCTAAAAACATACTGGGATTTTATTGACCGTCTTATAAAACAAAGTCAAACAAACAAACAAAAAAACCTCTCTTTGCCTGGCTTTTCTCTTGCAGTGGCTGCCCTATTTCTCTTTTCTGTTACAGTAGAACACCTTGAAATAATCATTTATACTTTCTGTACCTAAATTCTTTCCTTCCACTCTCCCTTGAACACACTCTAATCAAGTTTTCACACCCATGACTCCACCAAAACAGGTTACTGTCAAGGTCACAAACGATCTCCACATTGCTAAATCCAATGATAAATTCTCGGTCCTGCTCTTTCTTGATCTGAATTAGCAGATTTGACATGGTCAACTATTCCCTTCTCCTTGACACATTTTTTTTTTTTTTTCTGCTTGGCTTCCAAAGACACTGTCTTTGCTTGTTTCCCTCCTACTTAACTACTGGCTTCTCAGTCAGTGTAGATGGATTTTCCTCATCTCCCAGTCCACATTGTTGGAAAAACCCAGAGCTCGGCCTTGGACTCCTTCTCTGGCTATGCTCATTCCCTAGGTGAGCTGATTTGGTCCAAAGACTTTAAATACCATCTTTATGCTAATGATTCCTGAATTTGTAAAGCCATCCAAGACTCATTTTCAACTACCAACTTGACATTTCCACTTGGATGTCACTAACAATTCATGGATCTGTCCAAACCCAAGCTGATATTCTCTAACCTGATCTTCCCACAGTCTTCCGCATCTGAGATAAGACAACTCCATCCCTCAGTTGCTCAGACTAGAGCCCTTATGGTGATCCTTGATTTCACTTTTTCTTTCACACCTCACGTCCAACCCATCAGTAATCCTGTTAACTGTAGATTCAAAATATATAAACAATATAATCCTCACTACCTTCACAACTATAACTTTAGCCCAAAGGACTATCACATCTTGCCTGGATTAATAAAATGGTCACATCATTAGTCTCTTTACTTCCAATGTGCCCTCTTTAGTTTACTGTCAACACAGCCATGAGATGAACCTGTTAACATAGAAGTCTTTCCTCAGATCAAAGCCCTTCGAGGTCTATGCCTGCTGCACTGAGAAAAGGCCAAAATCATTGCAATGGCCCCTATGGCCACATGATCTGACCCCTGTGTTACCTCTCCAGCAGCATCACCTACTCTTTTCTCACTTGTCCCCTCCACCCCTACCCCAGTCGAACGCTCCTGCTTCAACACCCTTGCACTTGCAGTTTTTCCACTCTGTGTGGGCTGCTCTGCCCCCAGATATCAACGTGGCTGGATCCCTCACTTTTTTTTAAATTGGAGTATAGTTGCTTTACAATGTTGTGTTAGTTTCTACTGTACAGCAAAGTGAGTATAAAATAGATAACTAGTGAGAACATACTATAGAGCACAGGGAACTCTACTCAGTGCTCTGCGGTGACCTAAATGGATGGATCCCTCACTTTTTTAAGACCACTCAAATGATAGTGAATTTTCTTTGGCCACCCCGTATAAAATTTTTAGACCCATCCCTGATACCTCTAAACCCATTTCTTTGTTTCATTTTTCTTTTTAGCATTTGTCACTAGGTAACATACTATGTATTTAACTCATTTTGCTTATTGTCTATCCTCCACATTAAGTTCAGTGAAGACAGCAACTCCAGTTATTTTGTTTGTCCTTGTATTTCCTGCAAGTGGAATAATGCTTGACATATAAAAAGTGCTCAATACATGTTTGTTAAATAAATGAATGAATACTAGGCAATTAATACATTTTAAGTCTCCTTTTTATTCTTTATTTTTCTTTTACCTTTCTGAAAACTCTTTCCAGCCTGCATGGCTAATTCCACTTCATTGATTTGTCCCCTATACTTTTGGCTCTTATCTACTCACCCTACAAACTTTCTTGGTCTCATAACTTCTCAGGGCTTAGACTAACTTACGTGATAATGATTCACATCTCTCCATCAGGAGCATTTTTCACTCTCCTGAGCTGTATGCTCTCTTCCTAACAGCCTCCTGAAGTTTTCACTTGCTTTGCTAATAGGTTCTTCAAATTGTGTAAAATAAAATTCATTCCCCCCCTCTCTCCAACCTTACCATGTTCTGTATCTTGGTTAACAGTGCTACCATCCATCTAATCACAGAAGGTAGAACTTTGGTATCTCCTTCAGTTAAATATTCATATATATATATTTGTGTGTGTGTGCATGCACACATATATGACATAGTGACTCTCAAAAATGACATGAAAATAGCTATGGACCAACTCAAGTAACAAAAAAATAGCAACACACAGCAGTTAACAGAGGCTAAAGTCATGGTTCTATTAAGCTTTAAGTCAGAAAACTAGCAGATAAAACCAGAAGTTTGACCCAGAGTCAAAAGTTTCCCAGGTGTCAAAGGGAATGAAGCCAGGCTCACTGCATGAAACTGGACACAGGGACAGGGTTTCTACCTGTGAAATGTTGTAGGAAAATCAGTGACCATTGACCAGGTCTAAGGCATTTGTCAATCTGTTCACTTGCAGTGTTTGAAGGAGACAGGCTGGACTTACCCCAAGCTGCCAGACAGCTCTTGTGACTGAATCTGAAAAGTGCCCCAGATCATGTTTAGCTGCCAATATAAAACTTCCTTCTGGACTAGGGGTCCAGCAGTGCCCCAAGGCAATTGTAAGATGACTACGGAGGGAAAGCGGTCCTTAAATAAGCAAAGAAGAATTATAAACCTGCAAACAAAAAAATCCCAAAGCACATAATTAAAACTAACACTAACAGAGATAGCCAACAAGATCTACAAGTGGAAGACTGTGTCAGTCTTGAAAAAATAAAAATAATGGAACAATCTATACATGATTCCGAAATCATTTTGTTTTAAGATTCTCAGAGACACAAAAATGTAAGACCCAGAAAAAAAATTGTGAAACACAAACTAGCAGATATAACTCAAGAAGGAATGACTAAAAACAGAAACAACCAGCAATCAAGTATAGAGTCCTTGACTTTAAAAAAGAGAACCTTCTAGAATGTCATTAAAGAATTAGAGGATTCAGATACTACTGAGCTTGTTCCTAGAAAGAACACAGAGGAGAGTAAATGAAAAATGCGAAAGATTGCTTGAGGCTTCAAAACACATCTTAAAGAAATTTGAGAATTCAAAAACAAACAGAAAGATAAGCAGTTTTCTTGAAATTAATTTTTCAGAATTGAGGACATGCATTTTCAGATTAAAAGTACATCCTTAGTGTCAGCCATGTTAAATAAAAATAAACCCACATTTAGACCCATGCCTGTGAAATTGAAAAGCATGAAAGATAAAGTGAAAAGTATTAAAAGCTACAAGAGAGAAAAGATGAATTAGCAGTAAAAAGAAAGACAATTACACTTAGAACTGATTTCAACAAATGATACTGGAAGACAATGGAGTAATATTTTTGAAATATTAAGGGACAACGACCATCAATTTAACAATTTACACTAAGCTAAACCATAATTCAAGAGTGAGGACAATATGAAGATATCTTTAGATCCACAAAGGCCATGAAAATGTAGCTTTCAGCAGGCTAAAAGAATTCCCAAATAATATAGTTCATCATAAAAAAAGTGAACCAAACTTAATGAAATTAAATATGAAAACAAAAATGATTAAAGGGGTGGTAAAATGTGTTGGGCAATCTATACTTTATGCAAAAAAATTCCAGAAACGTCAGTAGCAATGGTGGGGGTAGTAGGACGTGGTGGGAACTCAGTGTGTAGAAAAATGTGTTTAAGTTATTACCTGGTTTGAGAGAAGGACAGAAAAGTTTCACCTTTTGTTAGGAAAAAAGAAGGAAGAGACAGAAAAACACACAGAGAGAGAGAGAGAAATACATGTCAAAATTTTAGTGGTAACTTCCTAAAGAATAAAAAGAAAAAATAGAGGAAATAAAAGTATACAAGGAAAATTTCAGTAATGTAATAGAAGTCAGGAAGGGGAGAAATGAAGAAAGCAAAGAAAAAGGATGGGAAACAGAACAAAATAAAATGGCAGAAATAATTCCAAATAAAGTAGTGATCCGAAATGATAACAGCTTGAACTCCTCTGTTAAAAACTAAAGAACACCACAGTGACTGGAGTCTGTCATACAGAGTGAAGTAAGCCAGAAAGAGAAAAACAAATATCGTATATTAACGCATATGCGTGGAATCTAGAAAAATGGTACAGATGAACCTATTTGCAGGGCAGGAAAAGAGACACAGACGTAGAGAATGGACATGTGGACACAGGGGTGGAAGGGGAGGGTGGGACGAATTGGGAGATCAGGATTGACATATATACACTACCATGTATAAAATAGATAGCTAGTGGGAACCTGCTGTATTGCACAGGAAGCTCAGCTTGGTGCTCTGTGATGACCTAGATGGCTGGGGTAGGGGGTGGGTGGGAGGGAGGTCCAAGAGGGAGGGGATATAGGCATACATAGAGCTGATTCACTTCATTGTACAGCAGAAACTGACACAACATTGTAAAGCAATTATACTCCAATAAAAAAACAAAAACAACAACAACAACAACAACAAAAAACTAAAGAACACCATGTAGGGAAAAATTTCAGGTACATGTTCAGTAGTGTTAAGTGTATTCACATTGTTGTGAAACGGATCTCCAGAATTTTTCCATCTTGTAAATCTGAAACTCTATACCTATTAAACAACGACTCCCATTTTCCCCCTCCCCCCGCCCATGGTAATCACTATTCTACTTACTCCTTCTATGAACTTGATTACTTTAGGTACCTCAAATAAGTAAAATTGTACTTTAAAAATTGCACAGAAAGATTGAAAATGACAGTATTGGAGAAGATTACACCAAGCAAATAAAAATTAAGTGGGTATAGAATAAATAGATGGACGTTAGGCACTCCAATCAGGTTAAGCCCTGAGCAGCATTGCTTTTGAAGGAGTGGCTCATGGAAGAAGCTTCAGTAAAGGAGAACAAGAAAAAAATGATCGGCAAAACACCAGTAGAACTAGAAGAATGTAGAGATTCAGAAAGGAAGGAGCCTGCAGCAATGTATTAGTCCAGTCAATAAGGAATATTGATGAGCTCTTTTGGTGATCTTGGCAAAAGCAAATTCAGTTAAATTCGAGCAAATTCCTAACTCCCAAGTTGAAGAGGAATTATGCTTTTGAGAAGTTTGAGGAAAAATAAGAGAGAGGATTACCTAGAGGTGAGGTTAAGGAAAGATGAATATTGCTTTATAGGACTCATATAACCATAGGTTGAGGACAAAGAGATTAAGATGGAGGGGTGGCAACTTCTCTTTTCAGTTACATCTCATTAGTCCCGCCCCCGCACCCGACATAAATCACATTCTCTTTAACCCAAGGCCACTCACTGGTCCCTGAATAGCTTTATACCTTCACCTCTCTTTGATACTGATTACAGTTTCCAGAGCTTGGAATTCCATTCCCTTTTTTGCCACTTCTTTGGACTCAGCTCAAATATGCCCTCCTCTGGAAAATCTCTGACCTCTCCTAGGAGAAACAAACCCTCCTTCTATTGTATCCACTGAGTTAGTAAAAAGTCTTTTCTTCTATAACAAGGTTAAATATGTTATTTATATGTGGAATATAGTTACAATGAGTTTTTAAACATCCTATCTACTAATTTTATTATCTGTGTCATTTCTAGATGTGTTTCTAGCCATGGATTTTCCCCCTTTATTACGAGTCAGGTTTTCCTGCTTCTTTCCATGCCTGGTGATGTTTTATTGTATATCAAATAGTGTGAATCTGACCACGTTGAGGGCTGGATATTTCTGAATTCCTATAAATATTCTTGAGCTTTGTTCTGAAAGACAGCTAAGTTACTTGAAAACAGGTTGATCCTTTCAAGGCTTGTTTTTGAAGCTTTTCTAGGTCGAACAAGAGCAGTCTTCAGACCAGGCTTAATTTTGCCCCACTGCTGAGGCAATGTCTTTAGTACTCTCCCTGTTGCCAGTTTGAACCATGAGGTTTTCCACTCTGGTTGCTGGGCCCCTCTGGGAGCGTCGAGAATTGTTCGTTCTAATCCTTTTACAGGTTCCTCTTTCCCTGGTCTTTGATAGTTGCCTTACACGCAGATTCTGATTGGTACTCAGCCAAAGACTCGAGGGGGACCCTCTGCAGATCTCTGGGATTCTCTATCTGTGCAGTTCTCTTTTGTAGTGCCCTAGTGGCCTTGGCCTTCCCAGACTCCCAGCTCCGCCCCCAGATAGATGGCTGGCTCCATTTTCCTCCTGTGCTAACGCCTAGTACATGGGTCTCACCTGGTATCGTAGGGCTCACCTCATTTGTTTCCCTTTTCTTAGGTATCACACTGCCCTGTGATGCCTAATGCATAATGCCTGAAAACTATTGCTTCAATTATAATTATGGTTCAATGAGGAAAATAAGGGGAGGTCTAGGGGCTAGTCATTTTCAGATTAAAAAAAATAAATGTCAATAATAAAGTTTTTATGTTATAAATGTATAACTATACATTTTAAATATTATGGAGAAAATTCTAACTTTTGATCACAAGGAGTTTTTGCACAGATTTAATGGCTTTTCTTTTCCTACACTGCTGTTATTATTATTAGCGTAGTTTCTTAGATATTAGCATCCATGTAACATATGTGAATTATAAGGCCACTCAAAAGAACTATGCTGCGTGGGCAACAGCACTTTTTATTTTTATTGTTTTTTTGAGCAGTGATCAGCTGTGTCATAAGAAAGGCAAATCACATCCACTAATTAACTGATCATATTAATATCTTTTATTATGACACACCTAGCCACCTGTTTACCTTTAGTAGACCTTTAATAGACTGAATGTGAGTTGATTTTCCTGATGAGTGATAGACCAAAACATCTGGTGATTTTTAAAAAAAAATCCACTGATCTTTTAACTTACTTTATTTCTTCCTAGAAAATGTCCTATTGACATACAAGTTAACTGTTCTTAGTATTTCTTGTACAATGACATCACAGCTGGCTCTGTAATTAACAGCTTCCCTGTGGTTTTTCTCACCATGGTTCATAGAAAGTCCTAAGGGAAGAAGTTTCTGTGCTCGGGGTAAAAGGAAAGGCTTGGTTTTGAAAAAGGAGCTGGATTCTGTCAGATAAGAGAAAAAACATTTCAGGGTAGTATTTCTGTCATCTGTCCAGGAGCTTTTGGGGGGAAGAATATTTGTTTTAATGGTATTACAGCTCAAGCATCTAAGACAGCGCCTAGTGTAGTAGCCCCTCAAAAACTGTTGAACCAAAGATAAAATATGCACAGGGACAACTGACAGTGTTGTTACCAAATTCCAACTCTGAGCTGTATATATGTCAAAATAAAGCCACAGAGGGGCATAGGGGCTGGTCACAGGTACTGTGTGTACAAATGTTGGGAGTTGGGGGGTGGGGAGGGGACATGGCTTGAAGGGTGGGCTGGGATCAGTGTGTAAAAGGTCTTATACACTGTAACTAGGATTGAAAGTTTAGCCATCGGAGGTTTTAAACAGAAAAGTGACCCATTTAGATCTATTTTAGAAACATAATTCTGGTAACAGTGAAACAGAGAGAGAGAGACAAGGGACAAGAAGACACCACGGCAAGAGACAGATAAGGGTCTGAAGTTGGCTATGGCAATGGGATAAGGGGGAAGATATAAACAGCTTTGAGAAAATTCAGGTGGAAAACAACAGGAATGGTGATGACTGATTAAACAAAAAAGGGAGTGCCCCATCTGGAATCGTTTTGGGATGCAGGTGGAAAAACCAGGTAATCAGCTTGTTCTAGGACATGCTGAGTGAGCGCATGTAACACATCGAGGTAGTTCAGTTAGAATTAGATGAAATCGGTGCCAGTGACAGGCTCCCTACTAACCCATAGCATTTAACACATTGCATGATAAGAATTTATTTATGAACCCGTTTCCTGTCCCACTGGTAATTGGGACAAGCATCATTTTAATCACTTCACATCACCTATGCAAAATAAATACATAAAAAAGTTTGACAACTGACGGTGTGTTGTTACCAAATTCCAACTCTGAGCTGTAGATAGGTCAAAATAAAGCCATATGCGGGGGGCTGGGGGGGAGAAATTAGGCATTTAGGATTAACGTATACACAACTATTATATATAAAATAGATAACAAAGACCTACTGTATAGCACAGGGAACTATACTCAACATTTTGTAATAACCTATATGGGAAAAGAATCTGAAAAAGAATATATATATGTGTACATAAATACATATATGTATAACCGAATCACTTTGCTGTACACCTGAAACTAACACAACATTGTAAATCAACTATACTTCAATTAAAAAAAATTTTTTTTAAAGAGATAGCTCTAGGGCTTCCCTGGTGGCGCAGTGGTTGAGAGTCCGCCTGCCAATGCAGGGGACGCGGGTTCGTGCCCCGGTCCGGGAAGATCCCACATGCCGCGGAGCGGCTAGGCCCGTGAGCCATGGCCGCTGAGCCTGCGCGTCTGGAGCCTGTGCTCCACAACGGGAGAGGCCACGACAGTGAGAGGCCCGCATACTGCCAAAAAAAAAAAAAAAAAAAGATAGCTCTAGATGATACGTTAAAAAGTGTGGATGTATATCTGTTATATGTAGTTTTACTCTGTACTATTATTTTTCTCCCACTCTGTAATGAGTAGGGGAAAAGAGCCATATGCAGAGATACCACAATAACCACCAAAACAGTGACAGTACTCTCAATGTATTGCCAAACAATGAAGGCACTAGGTGTTATATTCAAACGTGATTTAAGAAAAAAGTTAAACTTGTTCTTTAAAGGCCAAATCAACCATGAAACCCAATAAAGACAGGAGAAAAAAGTAGTTGTAGAAGAAATCCAAGAATGAAATTGTAACAGTCGTGAATTGCTTTGCCTTATGCTTTAAAATGTACTCTTAAAAATTCTTTAACTAAAAAAATAATTCTAATAAAAAGCTATAGGTGAATAGTAGATATAATTTCTGTGTTCATAGGTATCAATCATTGTATGGTAGGATATGGAATTCAGGATATAGAATTCAGATCCTTGATACTAAATAGAATACAAATGGGAAAAGAACTTGAAATTTTTGCAATGGTAAGAATGTATTCAATAAACTGTATACCTTTCAATCTATAATAGACTGTTATGTATGTTTTGATTGTATGCCTCAGGTAAAATCGAACATCTTTATTAAAAGACACCATACCGGGCTTCCCTGGTGGCGCAGTGGTTGAGAGTCCTCCTGCCGATGCAGGGGACACGGGTTCGTGTCCCGGTCCGGGAAGATACCACATGCCGTGGAGCGGCTGGGCCCGTGAGCCATGGCCGCTGAGCCTGCGCGTCCGGAGCCTGTGCTCCGCACTGGGAGAGGCCACAACAGTGAGAGGCCCGCGTACAGCAAAAAAAAA
>NW_020837952.1:8636245-8679919 GCF_003676395.1 Aethalodelphis obliquidens
AAAAAAAAAAAAAAAAAAAAAAAAAAAAAAAGACACCCTACCAGTATCACATTTCTCAAAACAAAACAAAAACCAAAAACCAAATGGCCCCAAATATTGGGATAATTCAGTATAAATATTGTGGGCAAATCCTCTTCTCTTTTAAAAGAAAATACCTACTAAAGTACCTCTGAGCCATTTTAGGTCAAATCTGAAACCTCTCGAGACTGTTCAGTACTCTCTATACGTTAGTTTAAGAAATGCCCCACAGAAATGATAAGTTCCGGAAATGGGATATTTCTGGAATATTGAAGCTATTCAATTCATGAAGAAACCGTACCCCTCTCTGAAGACTTTAATAGCTTCTTTGGCAGGACATTGTGTTATTCAATGTGTTAAAAGAATGCTGTCTTTAAAAATAGTGAGTTCTAAATTATCCCATTACACAGTTCCAATCACTGCAGATTCCAAGAGCAGGAGAGACAGAGCAGGCATTTTGCAATGACATTTGGTTCTCATTCTCTTTGAAAAATACCAGGGTAGCACATCTATTGTAATATTGGTTGTAAAGTACTCCCTATCACATTAAATCAAGAGGACTAAAACTCCTCAAGTGTGTACAAATACCAAATCATCCCTTCTTTTTTCTATCAAGTTTTTAAAATGGTAACTACCATTGGCTTTATTCTGAGAAATAACTTTTGGTTTCTTTCTTTTTTTGGTTTTCTTTCTTTCTTGGTTATTTTCTAACTGAAAATAAATGGTGATGTTTCATAGAAATTTGATTTTTATAAAACGTTGCCTACCACAATTAAGGAATATTTATTCCCCAATATCTTAAAAAAACAGATAAGATTATACACAATAACTATCCCATCATTTAGTGCCAATAGTGGAATTGAGAGAAAATATATAAAAGTTGTGTGAACATCTATTAAGATACACTGTAAAAGAAGTCTTGTACCACAAAGCACAGAAAGATCAAACTGAAAATTGTAAGCATTCTTTCTCATAAATAAGTCAAGTGATTTGATATTTATCTACATTTTTAATTAAGTCTATGTTATTTTAGGATATCTTAAACTACTAGATTCACTTTGTTAATTCAATATGGAGTCTCAAAATTATAGGTATTCTTTTCCTGCAAATTCTTTTCCTGCAAAGCTCCCACTGTTTCTCCAGACAGCTAAGATTATATGTCATCCATAAGTTTCAGCACACAAGAAAAGTAAAAGAAAAATCACGTTAATGTAGAGTGAATCTAACTTTTGAATTTCAGGTGTTAATGATTTAAACCTTTGCGCTTAAGTCCGGAAAAATTAAATCCTTTAAAAGAAGTTCCTAATCCTTGCGTAGACCCCTTATCGATGCCTGGATCACATCTGGCAATAATGAAGACAAATTAACACGATTTGGAAGATCTAGCAATATGATAACGCCAAACCATACAAAATCACTTCTCTGCTCTTAGTCACTGGTGGTCCCAGGAAGGATCAACTTCCTGTCTTGGACTCTGGTGTCTAAATTAAAGGAGGAAAATCTTACTGCAATCTGGGTTCCAGGCTTCTGGCTCACAAACAACAAAGCTCTAAACTCACTAAATAGGAAAACTTTACCCCCAACAAACCCTCCGAGAAGAATCTACTTTTCTAATACATGCTTGTAATTTAGTTCAAAGAACCGACAATGACATAAATTCACACCTTCAACAGGTTAGTAGATTTTAAAGTTTAATGTACTATATGAACTTCTTCAGTGCTAATAAGGGAAAAAAAAGTTTCACCGTCTGAATTAGTAAACTTAATGTTTGTTTCATTCAATTACTTCAAACTATGTCACTTAATTTTGGAAATGACTATATTCTTTTTTGTATGTGTATATAGGCCAGTCATGTAATGATATTTTCACCTATATACTGCTTAAAACAAGTATTTTAAATAACTGTATACGTTTAAGTAACAGATTGGATACTCAGTTTTTAACAAGTAGAATTGTGGTGACCAAATTAGGAAAATATTTTAATTCTTCAAGAATGTTGCAGAATAGCTTAAGCGTACCTTTTCTGTAAGAACTGCTCATTCAGGAGAAAGCCAAGCACAGCAAAGAATTCCACCAGCATCCCATTATAACCTGGAACAGAGGATGAACACCACATCTGCTCTAGACATTTTAACTATAGAAATGCGAAATAAACCACTCTTGTTATAATCAAAGTGATGGTGGATGTGAAACTATTTGGAAAAGCACAAAGCATTAGACGACATAAAGCATTATTATAATTAAGGAAACGTGGCGTGAGCAGTGATTTCAGCAATGGTGGTTGTACGACAGTACACTGGACGACAACACATCTTTTCATGTGTAGAGTTAGAAATAAATTAGTGTACCTCAGATCTCTGGAGCTCCCTGGTTTGAGTCTATATTACAACCACCCTGGGAGGTACGAAGAACAATCATGTGTTCATATTTTAACGTGCTGAATGCAATTTTCACCAACGTGAGACGTCATAATATGAAATCACTAAGCCTACAATGTGTTGAAAATAATGAAGATTGTTCTCGTATAGATGGGGCTTGGGGTCAAAATGACACATTTATTAAATGTAATGTGCAAACTAAAATGAAGTGACCTCTATTCAAAAAACGTACAAGACAGTTATTGTTTAAAATGCTTTAGTACTCATTTTCAATAAAAAGGAATCTGGCATTATAAAAATACATAAAATAGTCATGGATTTATACCATTAATTTACATAAGATATTTTCTGCATAAAGCAAAGTTATAAAATAGTAAAATAGTTTTAAAAGGTATTCTTATATGAAAGTTACTCCCAGTATAAAATTTTTATAACTTTTTGTAATTTTGGTCCATTGGTATAAATAAGACATTTTATCCTTTTAAAATTCATAGCTCCACTTAAAAACATAGGATTCTCTCTCTTTTAAATAAAAGTCCACTTGAGGTAGTATGTTAGAACTCTTCCTTGGTCCCGTTCAGTCTATGTGTCCAAGTCATAAGACTGAAAATTTGAAGTCCTGTGGTTTTCTAAGGTCTGTTTATAGGTACATGCGTGATTTTCTTGCTGAAAATCTGTCCTTTCTTTCCCATCTTCCTCTGACTCACAGTCCAAGTTCGGGGAAGAACGAGCTTTCAAGTGAAAGGTTCTTGGCTGACAATCTGATGACTGTCCAGAGCTTGAAAAGGCATCCAGGTGAGGTCTTCTCAGAGGCTTTCCAAACGTTCCTGAAAGAAAGAATCCCCTTGAGCACATGGGGCCTTTCGGAGCAATCAACAAAATGCATTTCAAATGAAGAAGCATCTTCCCCCATGAATGTGAATACCCCACGGACGTTCTACAAGTCCACATCATGGGACTCAGGTGTATGGTTGTATATCTGTGCTATGGAGAAAGACCTTACAGAATGGAGCTGAGGGCATGTGTGCCCCTCTTATACACACATCCACTGAATACAAGCAGCCCTTCTTTACCACGTCTCAGGACTTACAGTAACATTCATCACTGAGCAATGAAGTTCCCCAACAGAAGTTCTCCCGAGTCCTAGCTGTATTAATTGAGAGCCCCCAATTCTCCACAAAGTGCATTTGGATAGTAACGTACAAGTCAACTGTTCCTGAGTATAGCACATTTCTCTCAAAACAACCCGTATGTCTTGCCCTTTCTTCCTTAGTAGCAAATTATTATTCCATTGACTCAAATTATTGCCTCAGTCATGTAAAAGATATTATTTTCATTTTTTCAAAAAGGAATATGAATAATGATACCATGACAAAACATGAAATTTCTTAAAAGCTGGGTAAAGTATTTTAAAATTCTATTAAAAAAAAAAAAGTTGTGGTTAATGTTTCCGTATTTCCATGCAGTGAAAAGATGATCTCAGTTCTTCCATCTCATCGTCCCCCTGCACTAGACTAAAAAAAACCACAGATGAACCTCAGCGCCTGCCAGTGTCCACCAGCACTACTGAGGGCTTTAGGGCTCTGACAGTCTCCTTCACGGGAGGTAGTCCAGCTTGGTTAATGAGCAGCTGCTGCCAGGTAGGACGCCGTCTGCCCTTTGACTGTGAGTTCAGTTATAAGCCACCAGACATCCCAAACCACAGTCATGCTGTGCACACAACTCCACCCCAAAGGCTGTTGTAGCCCAAAACCACTTTTTCCACATGACTGACAAACTGCACTCCTAAGTCACTTCCAAAACTCTTGTCTTCTAGATGATGCCACACACAGAGTTGCCCAGAAAGTTCCTAAGGCCTAGCGCTGGATTAAATACATAATCAAGTAAAATCCGCACATCTGCCTTTGCTTTTAGAAACAAAGATACTCACTAATACAATGTCACGACAGCATCGTTAAAAAGGAAAACAAACAAAAAAACGACACCAAAAACTACTTTTCACCAGTCTGGCATTCAAAGCTCTCATAGCTCTCCTGCATGCAACTTGGAATGTGGGTCCTGAGTCAAGGTGTCTAATAATTTAATAAACTTACCCATGAAAGATTTACTCAAAGTAACCGATGCTGGCTCTGGACTTGGACTAAAATCTGCCGAAGACTTGTTCAGACATAAGTTGTTCATTCCAGGTCCTTCGTGTTGAGAGTAAGAAGAGCTGAGTAACTTCCTCACATGGGAAGGCCATCCTGTATCACTGACACTCTGCTCGCAGGATTCTTCTGAAGGATGAGGACACGGGTAGCCCTCCTTCTTCTTTATGTAACTGGACTCAAAGTGTTCCATTAAAGCTGTTCTTGGGTCAGGACCACAACCTTTTAAATTTGGGGACAATATCCGGAGACAGAGTTAATGCTTCTGGAGGTCTCTCCAGGAAACGGAACTCAGATAAGAAAACCACATACCTGTATGATAGGCTTCAAAAGGGTCTGAGCCATACACACTCCCCTTCAAATACACAGGGCCTGAGGGTCCCAAAAAGGGACAAAGGAACGGGTCTGTGGCAGCTTCCACGTCGGCTTCACTGCTGTTGTCAATGTGGCATGTCCCTTTAAAAACCACATCTTAGTCACTGAATCAATTTTGTTCAAGTACCATTCAACAGTCTCTCTCCACTTCTGACAGTTTCCATATTTATAGATGAAAAGTTTAGATAGACTATTATACAAAGGAAACACTGTAGAAATTTATGGTAGAGTTTTTTCAAAATTTATTGATGCCTACGGATTAGTAACTGCGTAAATGTGTGGTTATCTTACTAAAGGAGGACTTGATTAACCACTGAACTGGAGCTAACCTCGTTGCTGGCCCCACCTAGTTTCCAAGAGACACTGATCTGTGTATGGACACTGCAGCTGAAGCAGCCATGGTGTGAACCACATGATGCCGCCAGCACTGCCTGCTTCCTCCAGAAAGTCACTGATGACCAGTATAACGCACTGGCATTTAACCAATGACCTCTTAATGGCCAGCTCAAAGATAAGCCCGGCCAAACAAACAAAAACGTATCCATGAGTATCTGAGCTAAATGATCCAGAAATGATATGCTGGTTAGTAGCGGACACAGCAGCTGAAGGACAAGAGACATCATGAGGGTGAGAGATGCCATGATGGACCATGTACCTGGGCAGCAAGAACTGGGCACTCAGAGGGTGGGTGGTGGTCTCAGCGAGAAGCAAGTGTGCAGAATGTGACTCAGTAATGCCAGTGGCCTCTAGGGCTGCTCTGAGGGGGGGGCCAATCTCCAGCCCCAGCATCCAGGCAACATGGCACTACTATGCTCCAGTTCTGTCCCTTTAGACTTTTGTAAGCATCTTTTCAGTAAACCCTGCTCCAGCTGAATAAGCTTGGGCCTCTGCTCTTTGCAGCCAAATGAGTCTAACAGGGACTACAGCTTTTTTTTTTTTTTTTTTTTTTCGGTACGTGTGCCCCTCTCTGTTTTTTCCTCTTCCGGTGCGCAGGCTCCGGACGCGCAGGCTCAGCGGCCATGGCTCACGGGCCCAGCCGCTCCGCGGCATGTGGGATCTTCCCGGACCAGGGCACGAACCCGTGTCCCCTGCATCAGCAGGCGGACTCTCAACCACTGCGCCACCAGGGAAGCCCAGGACTACAGTTTTTTTGCTCAAATCTTCTATCTCTATACCCTCTATCACTGCCTTGCCAAGCACTCTGCAATTATTTGTGGAATTTTTTGTCTCACCACTGACTAAACTGTGAAACTGAAAACAAATATTCTTCCCTCCCAACTATGGAGTCCATCACAGAGCAGATATTCAATCAACACTTGTGGGAAAAGATAGTAAGATGTTTGAGAATAATGTCACTAGCTGCTAGTTACTAAGCCCTTAATATGTGTCATTTTCCGTTATCATTGTATTTAATGTTCACAACAACTTAATAGGGAAGGATCATAGCTGCCCAAGGTTACGCAGGGAATGTCAGAAGTGGGTCTTGAACCAAGCTGATGCCCTTGTATTATGCTGACTCCTTATTATTCTTTAAACAATACAGTTCTTAAAGTGAGAGTCAGTATTAGATGTCTCTAACAGAACAATTTTAAATCCTTTGACTTTTTAAGACCACACATGAAACCAGTTAATGTCATTTAAGTAAGAAGAACACCCAGGGCCAAAGAACATTTACAACGTAAAGGAAGTATTACATCGCCTGGTGGAATTAAATTTTATTTAACCTACTTGTCTTCTGTTATTGCTAGAAACAAAGATTTGTCTAGTATTTAAGAGAAGGGCATAACTATTTAATTTCAGCTTTGCTAGTGATTTTGGGCCAGGGCCCTCCATATATGCGGGTATCAATTTCTTGTGAAAATTAATATTATATTTGAATTTCCACTGGGTTATTTCAAAACAACTACAGCCCACGTTCATTTTAAGCACGTACCATTACTGCCGTGTTGTGGTAAGAAAAATCCGCCTCCTGAAGAAGTGGCAAACTGGTGGTGGCTTCCACTTTCTGAGGAGACGTACCCATCCTGTCTGTCAGCTAATGTTCCCTGAGATGACAAATAACTCGGGGTGTCAGCCGGCAAGTTGGTCTCATCTGGAATCAAACAACAGCATTCCATTAACCAAGAATGATCGTAAATGCCACAGGGGCTTCCCTGATGAACGGTATGTTCTGCTTGGTTTTCGGTTCAAATCACATCAGTCGACTCTTGCAAAACCTTGATGTAAGGCAAACCAGGGCTCTGCTGCTCTGGGGCACCTGAGCTGACTTTCTACTTTATGGCCTGTGGGATATTCCTCCCAAATTTCAAAAACAACAAATGCTGACAAAGGTAAAGGTAATTTTCATGGGAGCGTATCTAAGGTTTTGAATTAAGCTTGATTTCTGCCATATTCCCAACTTAGTATTATTCACTGATGTAGAAGTTTTGCACATATAAGTCAAAGCCCCTCTCCCACCAATAACTAGAATCTTCCCTAGATGCCTGTACACACACATGCACACATGACAAATCGAAAAACGACGGCACGGTGTGAGCCTCATGACTGAAGGGCTCTTCCTGGTCCTCCATCACCAGCTTGTGACAGGGTCAGACTGGTTTACACTGTGATTTGGATCGTCTCTCATAGCCAACAGGATATTCTGATGAGGTTTTGACAGAAAGCACTCATCTTTAACCATCAGCTTTATTCTGGGCCAGGGTGTTATTTTTAGCTAACCGTAGTTCTGCAGCTTTGAAACAAATGAGTCACCCTTGTGACACGGCCTGAGACTGTGAGACACACACTCAGAAGGAAATCACGGTGGGACCATAAGCACAGACACGACTCCTGCACCCTGTGCCAGGCTTCTGCTGACACACCTGTGTTGGTGATGCTGCAATCTTCGTTCCTCCGCCGTGTGTGGTATATGATGACCACCCACACGAGTGACGTGCCCACCACGCAGCAAACCACCGCGATGATCACGATGCCCACGGTGGCCCATCCATCATCGTCCAGTGACGAGGCGGTCATCTGAGGGGAGTCGCAGGTGGGGGTGGGGATCACGCTGAGGCGCACGTGGCCTCTCTCGGTGCCCAGAGTATTAGACATTTCACATGTGTACTTCCCGGCGTCCCTGACATCAGAGTCCACAATGATTAGCAGCTGGTTGCCTGCTGCAAAAAAGTGCCTTTCAGTGACCACCAAAGGGCTGTCATCCTTGGTCCAGTTCAATCTGGGAGGAGGGCTCCCTCCCGCGATGCACTGCAGGACGGCCGTTTCCCCCTTGGTTACAGTTCGATCTAACAGGGGCCGCAAAAATGATGGCGTCTCTGAAATGACAAGTTATGTTTTTAATCTCCGACATGAAATTAGGGTTCGCACAGCATAAGACCTCGCGCTTAAATTTATTCAAGTGGGAGCTGAAAACTGTATTCTCCCACAACCTCACGCCCATGCTTCTTTAAGACCCTACACACGTATACAGCATCTGGGATTTCATTTTATCATTTGGCTGTCATTTACTTATAACATCAGTTAAGGATAATATTTACTATTTCCTTTCTCTCAGTCTGTCTCACTCTTGGCAAGGCTGGGGGATGGTGGAAGTGGGGCAAAGCAAAACATTTTAGACATTTTTTAGAATTAGAAAATGTATAAAAATAAATTCAAGCACAACTGTGTGTTGATGGATGAAAAAAATCAGAATGTTTACATTTTTAAAGGGAAACTTCCTAGTGCTAGATGTCCCAGCCTATATTAAAATTCTGAAAATAATTTACTTTTATTATTTGGTGTTCATAGGTTCCTCTGATTTACTCTTTCAAAGATACACAAATGATTAACATGCTCACATTTTTAAAAAGCATCTGTTTAGGTAAATGATAAAAGATGAACTCAGATTTCCACAGTGGTTATGGGAGGCTGAGAAAAAAGTTAGGGCCCTTTCTATCTATTTATACACTTATTTTCTTATATTCTTTACATTGTTAAGACTTCTGGTAGAGACTGCATGACGGAAAGAGCAGAGAAAGGTGACTCCTGCAAAAGGGAAAGCATCAAAGCATTTACTTTTCCCCCTCCTCACATGGGAGGGAGCAGATTCATTTCACTGGCCACAGGCCTGAAGATGTAACACACTCGCGACTTCAAAGCTTCTGAGAAGCCATTGTCCCCTCCAGGAAAGGGCAGTGTCCTATGATCATCTCTCACCCTCTCAACTTCGGACACAACTTCTCACAGCTTCTTAGGGCCTTTGGGTGAGCTGGTATATTTAAGACTAACGTATATCACAAAATCTGAAAATATCCACTTACCGAGGACAGTCAGAGTTGCATTTGCAGAAATGCTTCCTGCACTGTTTTGAGCGGTGCAGCTATACACCCCGATGTCCTCTATCTTCACGTCCACGATAAAGAACACGTCATCCTCGGGCATTACATGCATGCGTCTCTCCCTCGCGGCCGGGAAGTCTGTGCCCCCATCCTTCTGCCAGGCTATCTGTGGGGCCGGGTGTCCCAGGGCAGCGCACTCCAAGCGTGCCATGGCCCCAGCGCGGATGGTGAGGTCCATGGGGGTCTTGGTGAACGAAGGAAGCACTGAAATCAGAGACACAACATGGGCAATTAGCATTCTGGAGTTTGAGAGGTTCATTTTCATTCCCTTTTTGTTTTGATACTTATGAATGTCCCTGACATAGTAAGGCAGGGGTTATTTCCAACTGCAAGATGAGATGGAGTGATTAAGGTACTCCCTCAAGGTTACACAGGTACAGAAATGATGGAGTCAGGATGAAACAGGTCACCTGAGCTTCAGACTGATGGTCTTTCTGCTATTTTCCAGTTGCTTTTTAGTTTCCTCAATAATTACCTGTGAGACTTTAGGCGAATGAGTTTGTCTCTTTGTTACCCTGACCACACCATCTTTTCTTTTTTTTTTAAGTCCCTCCTGGCTCTAACATTCTATGACTTTAGACATGTGTTTTGTCCCACAATTTTTTGTTCGATGTGTCAGGCCTCAGCAACCATTTATTGAATGAATGCATTAATGAATCATATTTTCTACCATGAAAGATACAAACAATTAAATGCTAAACTGTACAACTGTCTACCTGCCACACAAAGCACAGGATGAGACACTTTTATGAACAGCAGCTAAAGCTTACTGCATTTACTGAGCACTTACTCTATTCCAGGCATTCTGCTAAGTTCTTTACACAAATTATTTTATTTAACAATTATCATACCTCTATAAGGTAGGTACTATTACTCCTAACTGAAAGATGTGGAAAAGGAGGCACAGAGAGGTTAGGTAACTTGCTGAGAGTTCCACAGCTGTAAGTAGGAGTGGTAGGGTTCAAACCCAGATCTCTGAGCTAAGGGTGGTGTGCTCTCTATTGGTGGGAATGTAAATTGGTGCAGTCACTATAGAAAACAGTATGGAGGTTTCCTAAAAAACTAAAAATAGAGCTACCATATGACCCAGCAATTCCACTCCTGGGCATATATCTGGAAAAGATGAAAACTCTAATTCAAAAAGATATATGCACCCCCATGTTCATAGCAGCACTATTTACAATAGCCAGGACATGGAAGCAACCTAAGTGCCCATCAACAGATAACTGGTTTAAGAAGATGTGGTACATATACACAATGGAATATTTACTCTGCCATAGAAAAGAATGAAATATTACCATTTGCAGCAACATGGGTGGACCTAGAGAATTTCATACTAAGTGAAGTCAGACAGAGAAAGACAAATATTATCACTTATATCTGGAATCTAAAAAATAAACTTATATGTATATAAAAAACAAACAGACTCAGACACAGAAAACAGACTTACGGTTACCAAAGGGGAAAGGGAGAGATAAACTAGGAGTATGGGATTAACAGATACAAACTACTTTACATAAAATAGATAAGCAACAAGAATTCACTGTATAACACAGGGAACTATATTCAATATCTTATAATAACCTATAATGGAAAATTATCTGAAAAAAATACATATAACTGAATCATTTTGCTGTACAACTGAAACTAACACAGTATTGTAAGTCAACTATACTTCATTTTTTTTTTCTATACTTCATTTTAAAAAAAAAGGTGATATCCTTTAACTCTACACTTCATGGCCTCCCACATCAGACCAGTACATTGTGAACTCTCACAGAGCAAAAAGTGTCTGGTTCATCTTGGTTACCCACCATACTAAGTATGGGGTCTTCAACACAAAAACTGCTTGCTTAACCAAGACTATTAATCTTGTGGAGTGAGAAGGGTTAGGTGGAGAACTGTAAGAGCAGAGGATAGGGTTAGCAGTAAGAAAAAGAGAGGAAATGAGAAATATGTTTCTAAAACATATCTTTAAACGCAAAAGGAAAAGTCAGATCACATACTATTTACTGTGAGCTTGGCTTTGACAGAGTAGGATGAACCAAAGTGATTGGAGATGACACACTGATATCTCCCTTCACTGGTAAATTCCACACTGCGGAGCCGAAGAATGGTGGTGTACTCCATCACCTCCCCACCTTGGGCCCGGAGGTGTGCATAATTTTCCATTTCAGCATCATGCAGTAGTTCATTGTCTTTTTTCCAAGCAAAAGTCATTGGGGAATCACTGCTGCTGGCAGCTGAGCAGATAAAACTCAAATTGGAACCTTTTATTGCCGACTGTGTTTCTGGCTGAACTGTGATCTGGGGTTTAGGAAAATCATCTGTTCAAAATGGAGAGGAGGAAACAAAACAGTTTTAAGCTTGAGTCCAAATGCTACTCAGATCTGAACACCAAGAAACTCAAAACAAACAGTGGCTTAGGTTTTTACCCTCTGTGTATGTTTCACAGATGGACCAGCAGTCCCAGTGTTGAAAATAACAGACTGGGAGAGAGTTTATAAAGTAATTCATTCATTTCAACTAGAGACTGAGCCCTATTTATCCATCATTAACTGGGAGGAGACTGATATATTGGAATACAGTTTATTGCAGACCTCTTGGCTTTTTTTTTTTTTTTTTTTTAACATAAATACAAGAAGAAATCGGTTAAGACACTTCCAGGCTCATGGATCATCTTGAAATGCTATTAGGAACTGCATTTTTTCCCCATGTTCTTCATAAATAAGCAGAAAAATTAAGAAATCGAACATCAATAATGATAATCAATACCACTAAAGGCAGCAAATTAACACCACTTACCAAAAATAGAACTCATTAAAAAGACCAGTCATTTTTAAGTAGAGCAGGAAAAAACAATCCTGTAGTGAAAGGAAAAGCATTTCTCAAGCTCCCTGTGAGCCCCTGGCTCCAGCCTGGAGTTTAGAGTGGACAGTCCATCAGGTCGCGGTGCCACATTGTCAGAGCTACATTATAATTACAGCTAAGCAACTCTTTCATTCCAAACAGTTATTTTTAGTTCTCTGTTACTTTTTGGAAAAGTTACCTTTTTGAACTTCAGTTTCTCAGAGATGGTCTAAACCCAGAAGGAAGCATCTTAAAGCAACCAAAATGTATTACTTGGGTGCTCTGAAAAAAATTACGTGTGTGTGTGTGTGTGTGTGTGTGTGTGTGTGTGTGTGTGTTTATGAATGGGGTATGGGGGACCCTCTGACAACTGCAATGCAGGTAATTTCCAATGCCACGCCTGCATGCTGTAATCAAGATAGTTTCTTCTTCTGTGTGATTATTCTAAAATTCTCATCTGGTAAAAAATCTATGGGTACTATATAGATATGGGAAAGTGTGTGCATGCATGTGTGTGTGTGTGTGTGTGTGTGTGTGTCTCAAAGTAATAGAGAGTTCATATCTCGAAGACTACAGAACTGAGAAATCAAGACCATGGAAAAGGAATAGCTCAGGCCCTTACAGATGAATGCCAAATGCTTACTTAGATCCAAAAGCTACATCAGATGTTTTATTTCCAGAAACTGTTGGGACCACTTAATGCTGCAACCTAAAAAAAATATGGTTTTCTTGTACTTAGCTAAACAATCCTAGGCAAAGCAGTTTTAAATAAAATTTTAAAGGCCAACGTAGAATTAGGTTCTGCAGTATCTTAACACACATACTAAAATTCAAACAAGTTTTGATTTCATGTTCTGTACGCACATTTAGTTTTACAAAGGTCTCCGTGGCAGCAAATAGTAAACGGCAGTGTAGTGCAGCAGATGGAAGACGGCACCAGAGAGAGGAAAACTTGGGTTTTTGATCCAGATCTGCTATCTGAAGTTGGGTAAGCAAATTTCTAACGCTGAGATGCTTAGATGCTAAGACAATGGAACTTACATTTATTTACAATAAACTCAAACTTTCTGTTACTTGTAATGTTTTACCCACTAATAGTAAAATTTTTAGCAGACTATAAATCACTAGCTAATAATTTTCTCTTTCTACTCACCATAAACAGCATCTGCACAGGATTTAAGTCAGTCTCTTCACTGAGCTCACAAGAGCCTCTCAACAACCCCCGGAACTGGGGAGAGCAGAGAGCAGCACTCCCATTTCATAGATGTGAAGACTGAGATTCAGGGAATCACAGTCACAGCAGGGCTGTGACTATCCTTCAGTTCTCCCAAGATCCAACATCATTCTCTTTCTACCAAACCACTCTGATGCCAATTTTATAAATTATAGAAAAAATTTTTCCTTCCATCAGTAAAACTGTGGTCCTCAGCAAGCTACAGATCCATTCTCATCTACCTCAGCAGAAATAAGAGCTTTATTAAGGGAACATAAATTTATTGAAGTCCATTATTTGGACAAATGGGAGAAAAAAAAAAAAGAAGAATGAATAAAAAAGTCAAAGGCCATAGTTCCACTCACCACACACAAAGCCATCTGGGCTAACAGCAAAAATACTTCTTCCCTTCAGCAGCTGAGGATGGGCACAACTGGCATTTACAAAGCTCTGAAAGTTGTTTTCCGCCACCCACTGTGGGAGCCATTTTAGTTGGCAATCGCACAAAAGGCTTGATGTATTTAAGTGCCTGAGGAGAGTAATTACATTCAATTTGTTTTGTACGAAATGCAGATTTCTACAAGTATAAACTAAACTCAAGTAAATATTAACAAAGCAATGAATGGGGAAACCAAATACACACATCCCATGGACTAAATATTCTATAGTCCATCTTAAAATGCAAGACATGGAACTCGCACTGTTTTTTTGTTGGTGGTGGTGTTCTTACCGACCAGCAGAGACAGAAGTGCTGATACACCAAAAATACCTTACTACTGAAAACTGGTTACTGTGATGAGGCACTGTACTGTATTGGGTCCCACAAATTTCAACCGCCAATTTGTAACAGAAAGAAAAAGAAACTCCTCTTTTCAACAAAGGGAACAAAAAACCAACTCCTCTTGCTTTCTGGTAACAAAAGTTAAGTGATGTGATGAATGTGCCAGACATTTTCTATAGATACATAATCCAGGATAATCCACCCCACGTCAGTTTCCCCCTCCATGCTTTATGTGAAACTCTTGGAAGGAAAAGAAAAGCTTACAGTTGCTGAAGTTTCTTCATTTGTGAGAATGCATTGCCTTGTAATGACATGATTGCGTTGTCGCTCAGGTCTCTGAAAAAGCAAGCAAATCAAATACATTCGAGGGAATTATGGTCACTATGTGCCTTCAGGCAAAGGGTGGGCCCACGCTGCCCACGCCATTCGCCACAAAAATACTCTCTGTGCTGAGATGCACAAATGGGGGTGACTAGAACTCATTAGGAAGCCTGGATTCAAGAACAAGGATATCTGCATCAGAGGCAGGTTCTGTTACGGTGAGAGAGATTTCATATCACCACATACAGGTTTTTTGACTCTTAAGGGCCTAAGCTGTTCTGCCATGTTATTTTATTACACTTCTTATTATTCAAATTAGTAACCATTAGTAACTTTTAAATGCACAAATAAAATTCCTCGTAATTATGCTTTTAAAAAACCATCATGTATAGAATACCTTCTATGATACGCAACCATGTTAAGTGATTTACGTTTACATATTATTACATTTAATCCTCACATCGACCCAAAAGCAGATGGTATAACTACCTTGGCTTGGCGTGAAAGGGGCAGGTAAGATTTGAACTCAATTATTTTCAATTTCCAAACCTATGTTCTCAGTCACTAGCCTATTCTGTCACACACAACTCACTCGTGGGGAGACAGGTAGGTGTTCAGACAAGAGGTTCTCACTAAAACAAACAAAACAACAAACACTTCAGGCAGGACATTTATAAAATGAGAGAATGTTCTGGGCTGGCTTTATTTTTAACTGGTGCTTATGAGCGCTCTGGATTAAAGTCCTCTCCACAGTGATTACTACTCTGTTTTCCTTTAAGAGGGTGGAGAAAAGGGATTTTGAATGAGACAAGCGGCAACAGAAGACAGAATCGAGGTCCCAAACGTGGGCAGAGAAAGAGGCTGAGAGAGTCACGAAGGTTTAGGAAACTGAAGCAGAGGCGAATGCCCCACGGATCCACTAACTCCACTTTCCCAGAAATGAAATGGGTCAGATGACAAACCCTTTTGGCTAGCTTCCCTTTGAAAATAATTTGTTTCAGTGAGCCCAGCAATACTGGCCCGCCTTTCCAGATGACGCTTTGCAGAGTTATCCCCTACAACCTGCCCTGCAACACTGTCGGCGTGGCTGGCGATCCAGAGCTCCCTGCAACCAATGAGTCATTGCGAAGACGGCAAGATGGTGGTGCACAGACTAACAGCTAAACACACAGCACCAGTGACGGTACCAAGCAAATGTGTATCTTACATGATAACTTTTGTCCAGGTTAACAGATAATACAACTTTTGGCTATAAGCATTCCTTAATAGTCAGGGTGGACACACTCTGCTGCTTCAGACTCCCACTGAACACATATATGTGCACCCACGGTTATCAGAAGCTGGTTGGCTCTGTGCTCCTGCAGGCTTTGACTCCTATCAAGGCTGTGCTCCTAGTGCCTGAAAATATTCGAGTGCCTAAGTGTCATTTCAGAAATGTGTGCCAGGAGTTACTGGGGGCAGAAGATGTGAAGGCAAGAGCTGCTATGAGAGCAGGGGCTGCCCTGGTTTGAGCCCTGCTTCTGTCAGCTGCTAACTTACAGGTTAGTTGCAAAAGAGAGTGAGAAAAAGAATAAAGGAGGAAAAACAGGTTGTATGCTTTATAATTAAACAACAGTAACAATAAACAAAATTCTCAAAGTAGTGTTAAAACTCCTGTCACTCTCCAGGACTGGAGGGATTGTCTTTTTTGAGCGTTAAGATGTGCGTTGCCTTCTTAACTGTCCGATGGAACCAATGAACCCTCAGAGCCACTGCATCTTAACTTAAAAATTAAGATAATAGTAGCTATTAAATAGTTTTCTCGTGAGGATTAAATGAGAAAATATAAATAAGTAGCTAGCATAATGCCTGATGTGCAGTAGGTGTGTGATAAATGGTAGTTTTTTAAAAAAATTAAATATACCACTGCTTGAGAGAAATAACTAAGAGAAAACCCCAAAGTGATGTATAGCAATGCCCTTAAAGGCAAAAGAAATATGCACCTGTACACTTATACTTTCATATAGACATACAGACAGACAAGTAGGTAGGTAGGTAGACAAAGGACAAAGGATAGATGTGTATATTTTATTGCACTGAGAGGATACCAACAAAATTATGTACTAGTTTGTGTTACCTTTCATGACATATAAGTAGATAACCATTTCAGACTGCCTTTAGGGTAACTAAATTCCTGCTACTCACAGATGTTCTAATGCATCCAAACCAGTGAAGGCTTTTTTGGTAATGGATCGAATCCGGTTTCCCTGGAGTATCCTTTAAAAAAAAAAATTATAATGGAACAGTTAGTAAAAGCCATTGTGGAGTGCAACTCTCCTGAAAAGAATTGCTTTTCAAATCATTTGTGAATATTCTATTTTCTTCAATTAAACAAGATATCCTTAAAAAAATGTATCCGTGCCATCTATTTCAGTCATATGGTTCAGCATGGTTGCAAAGCATTCGACAGAGAACCCAGCAAAAATAGGTATTCGAGAAGTTACTCTGATGGTTAAATCAAAGCAGTGATTTTTCAAAGAGGCAGAAACTTTATTCCAAGTAAAATGTCTCAGAACACTAATAAATAAAGCAGGTAATACTGGAGACTTTCTCCTTACCCACCCACCCCATGGATATCTTCATCACCCACAGAAGTTTAGGACTAAATGGAAGTCAATTTGAAGACTGCTTGCTTAAAACACAGAACTTAGCCATCGTCAAGGCCATTTTGTGGCTAAATAGAAACATGTTTTTATCCTGAATTGCTCGGAACCCACTGCAGTGTTATCATTGGTCACTGGATCGCTTCATTTAAACATTCCTGTGAGGGAAGGGCAACACTGCACGTTTCAAAATGCTGAACTTAGTGCACTAACCTTTACACAGTAGTAATCCCAAGGGTCTAAGCACTCAAAACAACTGAAAATTCTTATCTGGATACTAAAGTCAGCGGCACTAACCCAAGTGTTGAGTAAAACCACTATACCCAAGGAAGAAGATCTAATCAATACACATCTCGTATAACAGCAGTCATTTGGGGAGATGACAAAGGGTAGCAACCAGATTGAGCACCTGTTTTAAAACTTTTTAAAGATGTCAACTTGTGTGTGGAACTGAGCGCAATTAAGACAAAGTGTTTAGGGAGTTCCCTGGCGGTCCAGTGGTCAGGACTCGGCGTGGCCCCGGGGTTCAATCCCTGGTTGGGGAACTAAGATCCCGAAAGCTGCGCGGTGTAGCCAAAAATATCCCAAAATGTTTAGGTCAGAAAGCCATGCCAATTATGAGGCAAATCATACTCACAGCCGCCTCAGTTTGTCAAGCCCAGAGAAGGCACCATTCATGTCCTCAATGGTCCAAGAAATTTCATTATTCTTCAGATCCCTGGTTCAAAAAAGGGAGAGTTACAGAAAGTGGTACCAGGTACTTAATAAAAGATACAGGCATTCTTGTTAGACATATGCTTAGAAAGCGAAGATTTCCCCCGCCCCAGGTAGCATGTGATTTGGAATAATTCCTCATAACTGCCCATATCATCTCTCTCTGCCCCTTTCAAAACAATAGAAAACTGTTTCTCTCCCTAACATAGATCTTACCTCCTGCCCTCCTCCCTCAGCAGCATTTTATACTTTTGTCCGAGATGAGGAGAGTTGATTCCAGCCCTATTAACTCCTCTATCAAGATGACTAAATTCTGAAAGACCTGAATAGTCTGAAAAATACATTAAACTTTAAAACCTCTGCTCCAATCACACAAGGAGCAGCTCGCCAAAGCACACGGCATGGCTTTCAGTCATGTAATGCTTCAAACAGTGAACACAGCAAAACTTTCTGACAGTGCAAAAATCAAAAGCCCGTTGCACAACGTTAAAATTCACATTTGAAAGATTTTTCAAAGGCCATTTAATCCAACTCCCTCTTCTTCCTCTTGGGACAGAGATCAAGTCTGGATGTAACTGGTCTGATAAACAGGCGTCTTCCTTTGCTGCACTTTGTATATCTTTTTTGCTCTGGGTAATTTTTAATCTGCATTTTTACGAAGAAAAATTAGTGGATTTGAAATTGTTTTCCTCTTGAGCGGTTACCAACTTCCTGGAGATCCTGAGAAGGCTGACTGTAATCACCAAACCAATCTGATCACTGTCCTTTTTAATCCCTTTAAGAAGCACACATGGATGAAATGGACCCATCTTAATCAAACTGATCTGGGAAAGATTAAGACACTACTTCTGAGGCTGTACACATTTCCTTCATAACAAAGGAAATCTGCTTGGAGAAAAGTGGGCACATTTAGGAACCAATTAGGTTCATGGACAAACAGCAAAATGTGTAACTTACAAAGTCTTTAAACTGGAAAGCCCCCGGAAGGCACAATCAGCAATGTAGCTGACTTTGTTATTCCCAATGTGCAGTGTATTTAGCAAGCTTAGGCCCAGGAAGCTTGAATCATCCAACCTTGATAAGTGATTGAAAGTTAAGTCCCTGTAAAGGAAAAAGGAACCAAAAAACAAACGATAGCTTTTATTTTCCAGTTCAATGCAATGATTTGTTTAAAAAAAAGAACAGAAACAGGTAATATATATTGCCACAGTTACCCTTATTTTAAAACTCTGCCTTCTTAATAATACTCAGGTAAACATTATTTCTAATCCCAGTAATTAAAAAAAAATTCTCTTTATTTGAGAATCACCACCATGGCTTTAGCCCATGCGCCACAGAACAGAAACGGCAGAGCTGGCTTCAACTTATCACAAAACTATGACTAGGTTGCCTGTGCAAAAAGCTGTCACCTTGGAAACTTTGTTATGAAAATTTCACAGATCAGTGGTAAGAAGCTCATGCTCTGGCATGATTCCTGCTCTCAAACCTGAGGAGAATAAAAGGCAACTCACAGCTCACTGAGTTTCTGGCAGAACTCCCAGGCATCAGGGCTGATCCTGGTGATGGCATTTTGGCTGAGATGAAGTTCCTGCAGCATCAGCAGGCCGTAAAGCCAGCCTTTGGTAATCTCTGTTAGGTTGTTATGGTCCAGCTGCCTACATTTACAATAAGAGTCAAAAGCAGGATCCCAAGTTCATTATCTAGACTCTTCAAAGGGGACATATTACAACCTATTACATATTCCTATTGTTATGAGATGTGTAGCTTTTGTTACACAAAGACATCAGCAGAAAAGACTATGCTTATTAAATTCTCAGTCACGTGAAACAAAACTTAATATTAAATTATAAGATTGTAAACGATGAGATTTTAACATAGGATTTCAAATAAAAGCTGCTGAATGCTCACTGAGCATTCCAAGATCATACCACCTGAGTAGGAATTGATCACCCGCACTTACAAGATTTCCATGTTGCTCAGCCCCCAGAAAGCCCCATCCATAAGTTTTGTCACTCCGTTTCTTTGCATTTTCAGAGACTTCAGAGCACCAAGCCCTTGGAACGTGAGCCCATCGACGTTTTTGATCTTGTTTCGGTTCAGTTCACTACATTGGATGTTACAGTGAGACAGTTAGCTTATATGACAAACTCTGGAAGCAGTAATAAAATGTGACATTACTGCAATATAGTTAAACCAGCCTGTGTTAAATTACATAGAATGCTTTAAATCTCTAAGCATTTTTATTGAGAAGAATTTTGATTTACTAGCAGTGAGTAAGTTTCCTTCCGAAACATGTGATGTATTTTTGGGATCATCAAATTCTGACACCAGATTGCACTTCAATTTCTAAGCTGTTGTCCATTCAGTATGGAAGTAAACACATTAATGTTGGTCTTTAAAGTATCCAGAATGGGAGTACTGAATATTACATTAAAACACGAGGTCTATTCAGAAGCAGGGCCGTCAAGTTTATCCTGTTCAACTGCTTACAAAAGTTGACTCCTCTCTGTCACAATTTGTACTGTGTTTAATGCTTCCTCTTTCAGGCAGTCATTCTCAACCTTGGTTGCACCCTGGAATCACCTGGGGAGTTTTAAAAAATTACTGAAGCCTGGATCTTACCCCAGAGGTTCTAATGTAATTGGTCTAGGGTGTGGCCTGGGCACTGGGATTTTTAAAAGCTCCCCAAGTATCTGTAATGTTCAGCCAAGGCTGAAAACCACTATGCTGCAGGAGCCTGTTCACAGATTATTCCACCGTTATTAAGGAGACAGCGCTTTACAGCTCCTTAAGCTATGAGGGGCCCTGCAGTCATTGGTACTGTTCTCATGATCCACAGCTGTGGAGAGTCACCATGATGTCTTCAGTGCCATCATGATGGCTTTGTATGGAGGTTGTTCAATGATTACACTGCTCACTCTTTCAGGAACAATCCAACTTGCCTTGTCAGGCAGAAGCCTGTACCGGGTGACTTTTTTTTTTTTTTCCGGTACGCGGGCCTCTCACTGTTGTGGCCTCTCCCACTGCGGAGCACAGGCTCCGGACGCGCAGGCCCAGTGGCCATGGCTCACGGGCCCAGCCACTCCGCGGCACGTGGGATCTTCCCGGACCGGGGCACGAACCCGTGTCTCCTGCATCGGCAGGCAGACTCTCAACCACTGCGCCACCAGGGAAGCCCCCGGGTGACTTTTAAGGCTCTTTCTGATTCAGTGGTTCTACAACTCCAGCTCTCAGAGGAAAGGTGGCTACATCCTTGCTTCTAAACTCCTTCTGCCACATTGTGGATTTTAGGGGGGAGGTGCCAAGGGTTTAGAGGAGGTGAGGAAACAGAATCTAAGAGGACATTTTACTTACAGGTGTTGCAGTTGAGGCAGTCTAAACATCTTGGGTGGGAGAGCTGAGATTCGGTTCCTGTTCAGCTTCAGCACCAGGAGTGTGTTGGCCAGACTGTCAAAATACCCAGGTTCCATGGATGTCACTCGGTTGCTGTTGATATACCTGTTGAAAGTCTGAAGATGAGCTTCTCTTTCTGGTTCTTTGGGAAGTTAAAGTGCATGTATTCTCTGTATATGAAAGACTCTCCAGAGAACCTACCCATCACTTGTAACAATGGACACTTAAAATAATTAACTCTTTACGCCCTTGCAGGCCAATATCGACTATGATTCACACATATCTCTGGGGGAAAAAGTGACTAAAATATTTGAAGATAGCAAACATTACCCAATTTTTGTGAAATTCATTTATTAATGAAATACACTGGGGGTTTAATTTTGATTATTTTTTTACAGAATCACTTGGTTTTTCTATAACAGTCAAAGGATGTCTCAATTTTTGTAATCCAGTCGTGTAAGAATAAAATGAAGACTGTGGTTATCCGGGCTTGCAGAAAATTACCAGTCAGTAAGAAAGTGACATTTTTGATCCATCAGCAGTAAGAAATGGTCAGCGTTCTGGTTCCTATCTTAAAGTTGTTTCCTTTTTTAGTATAGCACAATATTTTCATCACGGGTGAAAACTGTTAAAAACAACCTGACTTACAGATATTTGAGTTGTAGGGGTGGAAGTGCAGTTTTAAGCTCTGAAATATTATTGCCACTCAGGTCCAAAGTTTCGAGGGACTGAAACCGTCTCAGATGTTCAGGTAATATTTCCACAATCTTGTTTCCAGCTCTGGATTTAAAGAATAGCACAGATAACAGGGTTAATGGTACAACAATCTGAAAGGTGAAAAATATGTTCTATTTCTAACTCGTTCTTCAGAAATTTGGAAAACTGATTGTTCTACACAGCACGTTAAAAAGTTAAACAGCAACTCTTCAGTCACTTTAATGTTGCATTAGATAGTAAATCATAATTTTAGAATTTTGAAAAGCTTTCCGATATAAATCTGGGTGCGTTTAACAGCTGTGGTTATCTAAATGCGATGCACTTAAACTGATTTTTCTTTCTCTTATTTTGTTAACAGTCTATCTTCCTTATCATTTCATGAAATGGGATATGAAATGACTAGCACCAAGTTGGCATATTCCAGGCACTGGTGTGTTAGTTCCCTATTCTTTCTTCTTGAGTCCTAATTCATTTCTAATTTTTCCCTTGGAAAGCACACACACTACGGGTGCCAATGAACTTAAGATACTCATCAGATTGGGCTTTTTAAAAGCCATCCTAGAGAAATCTCTTTTTCTTTGGAAATAGCAAGTTTCAATGCATTGCCATCGTCTTCAAAACCAGTGGATATGCTCCAAGGCTTTGACTATTATAAAAATAAGAGTACACCAGTCTAAATAATCTCTGGGAGCAATTAGATTTTTTAAAAGTTTGACATTAACTATCTTAAACACCAGACCATGATGTCCAACATTGTAGTCACATGTGGCTCTTTACATTTAAATTAAAATTAAACGTTAAAGTTCCATTCCTTAGTCATAGTAGCCACATGTCAGATCCTGAATAGGTGCCTGGTATCTGTCAAATGGGCCAGTACACATACAGAACATCCGCACTATCGTGGAAAGCTCTACTGGTGAGGACTAGACCACAAAGGAGAAAAGATAAACAAAATAAAACAAAAAGAGGCCAAGGCAAAGCTTTTAGAAGGTCATCAATACAACAGTTTCCAAGGGGGAGATTCAGCATTCAACAACAATCTTGCTAGAAAACAGGAACCAAAATGATGCGCAAGCCATCTTAACTGTCATATTAGGCCAGGTAGCTTGGACTTTTTAGACATTAGGCAGGGGAAAAATGACACGTCAAGGGAGAAGGGCTGGGATGATGGCAGAGTCCAGGGCCTTCGCTTTACAGCTCAAGGAACAATGAAACAATGGCGGGCTCTAAGTAGAACTCTGTATATCATATAAGTCACGTGCTGCCATTTTTAGGTAAACCCTCACTTAAGGGGAAAACTTAGAAAGAGATTTCATATGTGTATCTTTCTTACCAATAACTGCATTAGTATAGCGTTTTGAGTTCATTAAGTTCTTCCGCATTATTGTAACTCTCAGGCCTCTCACCGTCACAGAAGGTTCCTGAGTTAGGAGCACCTCTTACGTGTTTTCACAAGATCCTCTGCTGTGTGTGACACAGCACTTTTTACGCTGTTGGTCTTTTCTGCCATACTGTGAGCTCCTTTAAAGCAGGGCTATAGATCTATCCCCGTCTTGGAATGTATATGGAATCTAATAACGCTGACGGCATTGGATGCCAAGCCCTATGCTACGCATTTTTCATTTATTATGCCATTTAATCATAATAACATTTCTCTGCTGTTGAAATTAGGAAACTAGAGCTTTTAACCTAACAAGTCCAAGTACTCCCCCCAGGCCACCTCACAGAGTAAGTCCCTATTGGTCCCAAAGCAATCCCTGAAGGCTGTTTCATAGAACACAGTTTCCAACATTCAAACAACTTAATTTTGGCAATTAAGTTCTTACTTTCTGGAGGTGAAGATGCACCTCCAGAAAGTCTCGCCACTTCCCACTCTTGCAAAAATGCTGAGCTACTGGTTCCAAACTGCTGTGGGAATCCACACCAGCTCACTGAGCCCTCATCGTGCCAACACTAAGGATGCCCTGGAAACTGGGGTCCCCCCAGTCTGTGCTTGCACCTCAGGAGGAAAAGAGGGTCACCAAGAGTTTGCATGTGTTTGGCAGCCAACAGAGTAGAAGACCAGCTTCCTGAATGTGTGCAAATGCCAGGTGCTGCTCTCCCCAGTAAGTGGAGAAACCAGGTTGTACATTTTAAATCTATTTAAATAACAATGAACTAACAAAACTTCTCAAAATATTGTGAAAAATCTTCCATGTGTTACTTCTAAGGACTGTCGGGGAGTCGTCTTTTTTGACCCAAGTCATCCAAAAATCTAACCCCATTTTTAAAGTAATCCTATACAAGGTAACAGGCAGGGGTGATGTATACCCTAACAGTTGAACTCTGTGATAATAGTAAGGTTAAAAAAAGCGGGGGGGGGGGCGCGGTTAGCAGTCCCATGTACAAGTCACAACTATCAAGCCCCTCAGATTCCCATGAAGTCTTACAGATTCTGTTTAGAGTCAAGTCAGCCATGACCTCTGATTCTGACCATTTCCCACATCTGGATTCCTCAGTGTGTAAACCCCTTGATCTAGCTGTGAGGTACAGGGTAATGCAAGTGAGACAATTAGTCAATTTCTACATCCTGGAGATGGATTCAGTCCAAGAGACAAGCCACAGGGCCTCAGGGTCAGGGTGTGTGGGTTAAAGGAAACCACACTTTAGGGGACAAAAATGTTCTCTTAAAAACACAACCCAAATGTTTGCATTACCAGGAAGCCCCCCCCCCCCCACAAACAGCAGAGTAACCCTGAAACACCCCCCTCTCATCTCCTTCCCTCTCCCTCCCGTCCGCAGCCACTGCCGCCCATCAAATTCTGCATCTGGTTTTGGTCCCCAGGTTGTCTGGGGCTAGCTAGTACAGCTACGCTTACATTTAACAAGAAGAAACAGCCATAGGTTTTCGCAATAAATGGAGCAAACTGGTTTCTGGTGGGAGGGAGAGGGAGACCCACAGGTGTCTATCACGTTGCTCAAATAAGGCTACAAGTTAGATAACAGGCCATACAATCTTTGGTTTGTGTATTCGTTTGTTTATAAGGTAATTATGAACAAGGTATTAAAACTGCCAATTACTTGAGTGACGAATAAAATTTTCCTTGCAGTTCAAGTATGTTCCAGCCAAAGCCAGCCATTTCCTGAGCTGCACACCTCCTAAATTGCAGTGTGAAAGTGCTCAGTTATAAACGGAGCCTGTACAGTGCGTCTTTGTCAGCACTGCTTCCTAGCACAAAAATCCCTTACAACTGCCAGGATAATGGTCCCTGTATCACAAAATTTTAACTCTGTTCTAATGGAACTGAATTAAATCCAAATACCAGTTTCATATTAGCTCTCAGACTAACTGGCAAATAACCACCTAATAGGTACGAGTTTAAAATAAAAGAAAAAAAAGCTTGCTTTATGTCAAACAAGAAGGGTTTAAAAAAAAGACAACTACCTTAAAAAACCAGATTAAAAAATCTTTTTAATCACCTAAAACCCTCAAAATAAACATACTTCATAATAGAGTGGGTCACAAGTAACCACTTCTAGGAGCCAAAGATTCAATTCAACTCCAGCTTCAATTTTTCTCCAAATATGGATAAACGCCAAAATTGATGAACATATTAAAGCACTGCAGTTGATTAATAGTTTTGGCAGGAAATGTGCAATGCTTCAACAAAAAACAAAACAAAACAAACTATCTTTTTCCATTACTTAAGTGAATGTGGAAATGTCATCTTTCCATTGTTCAAAAATCTGTACTCTGAGCATAGGAAGGCGTTTCAGCCTTGTGCAAATCCATCGTAACAACCACGAATATTTTGGTCATCTATGTTTGTTGATAGTACAAGGCGTTCCATGGTCAAATCACTGCTGAGGTCAAGTATAACCAGTCCCTTATAGACAAACACAGACTTGGGGGCCTGGTCAGCTGGAATGCAGATGGTTCCCTCAGGGTTCTCAGAGGCCATGGGAATAACAGGAGGCCCAGGTATGTCAGCCTCGGCTTCTCAGGCCCAACAATCATGGTTTCACTTCGTTGCTAATTTCACCTTTCAGCCTTTGCCAAATACCTTTAAGCAGAAGCAAACCCGACTTATATTTACATGATGATATTTGCTCTGAGAGTCCTGAAGATCTGACAACGAACAGGACGGATATGGTCCCTGACCTCAGAGCACTGAAATTCTAGTGGGGGAGAACAGGCAGGCAAAAGGGAGTGGACACCAGAGGGATAAGTGGAAGAAGAAAGGACAGTCTCCTAAAAAGTGACGGGAGGGGTGTGGGCGTCAGCAAAACTTCCCGTGGCAAGGAGGAGTCTAGAGTTCCAGGCAGAAGCAAGTGAGACCAGGACAAGGCTTCTTTCCCTTGAGGAAATGAGTGGAAACGGGAGAAAGAGGAAGTTGACGAGTGAGGTGCTGGGAGAAGAGAGTAGGTCAAGTGGGACCCTGTAAACCATGTTAGGCATTTGGCCTTTGTCTTAAGATCAAGTAGAGGGAGGAGGACAGAGGATTTCGAATGGCGGGGTGACAATATTCGATGTGCATTTTGAAAAGACTTCTCTGGCAGCAGTGGGTTGAAAGACTGGGTGGGGGACAGGCAAGAGGAAGTACAGAGGACAGAGGAGGGATGGAGGGGCAATGGCGACCGTCTGCCTGGACACCCGTTTTGGGGGTGAAGCACCGTTCTTCCTCTGGTTTCCAGGGCACAGGCCATGCTTTCCCCCTCCCCTGACATACAGGCTCAGGTTTCCAGCTCTGCAGCCTCTGGACACTGGGACCCAGTTCAGGACTACTGGAGTTCCCATCCACACTCCTCACTACCCCTGTGTTCTGTCTGCTTGTACGAGAGGCCCCCTAAAGCAGGGGGTCCCCTTTTGCTCAGGTGTGAGATGCGACTGACCAGAATAGCCCAGTTCTGGCATTTTCATGTCTGTAATCACTAGGAACATGGACAAATGTGTTATTCTTATATATAAGAAATGTGTGCATTTGTTCTGATACTCGGAACACCTGCAATTAATGTAAACCCGGACTAGATTAATAACAGTAAAATATAATCTATGAGGTTATTGACCACTTGGTACGATGACGATTGGTTCTTTTTGACTCACGGTGATCTCCAGAAAGCATGAGCGTCTCAAAAGAACTTTATGCACACCTAAGTGGATATAAATGGTATGAGCTTATTTCTGGAGTCAGAGAAGAGAGTCCCAGAGTGGAATATTCTTTGTGAGGAACCAGAATATCAGGTTTTTTCACACTGGAATTCCTGAAACCAATTAAAGTGTAGCTTCTTGGTGCATAAGAAATATCTGTCAATAGTTTCAGGTGTCTCCTACATACTGCACAACATAAAGGCAGCTGAAGGCTTTGCAGCTTGATGTGTAAAGACGTGCAAACTTGGCTATTTAGAGAAGGTATGCACGTGTGGCATTTTCCTTTTAGAGAGGGTATGTGCAGTGAAATTTAATCTGAAACCATTTTTTTTAACATGTTGCAATGCCCCCCTTTCTTAGAATGCATTACCCTGACCACATCCCTGAAATCCAATTCAGTTACTGCAGCCAAAAAATTGCTGAATCCGCGGTCACTGCACACAACCATAGAGCAAGCACGTTAACCAAACTGACTGGGACAGTTGGCCTGGCCCCAAGGAAATACTGATTGCTATATGTAACTTGTAAGCAACTGGTTTAACGCCATTGATAAAGGTATTACAAGCTGTTAAAGAAAACACGACATTTTGCAAACATATTAATGATCACTTATATTTCCAACAATAACTCCTCTCCCCTCCCAACCCCCCTTCCCCACCAAAAAAAAGCTTCCTTGAAAACTACCTTGGCTGGAATAACTAACACCCTATAATATTAGGCTTCTTTTAGCAGAGAGACTTAGCAAGCAAAGAACCTCTTCCATGCAGATAAAAATAAACTGTCTCTGCTCATCTTTTTTTTTTTTTCTAAAAAGATAATTAAGAAGTTTCATTAAAAGAACACATGTTTAGACTGGTCCACTGGTCCTGTGGCATCTAAGGATAAAGCCAACTGAGGAAGCTTTTGCAAGGAGGAAGATTCTTGATGAAGAAGCAGAGATATTGAGCAGCAAAGGAGCCACCGTAGGAGCAAAGAATCCGTTCTTTCTGCTAAAAGTCAGGTCAACATAAAATATAATTATCTTTTGGATTGTGAACATGATAAAGTTGCCCACAATGTTTTAAAATACAGAGATCCTTCAATAATCAGGGCCCTAGTTATGTGCCAATTATAATACATGTAAGCTTGAAAGAAGAACTATACGTTGGAAACTCATTTACGCCACATAAAAAACCTTTTTTGATCCCCAAATATAAATTCTATTTAGTCCTTTTATGTAAACAGAAATTTAAGGGCAGGTCCTAGAAGACAACAGGATCCTAAACAAGATACTTACTCAATCATTATTTTAATCTGAAATAATTGAAGTATATACAGTAAAAATTAACTCTACTTTTATTTAGTAAAATTAAAAAAATTTTCCCTACCTCTCTTTTGAGGCAGGGTCTTCCACAGCCATTTTCACAGGTCAAACCACTGCTATGGTTAAGCTGTGAGTTTGAGTCTCCCCATAAGTTTGTGATTTACTTGTGATTGAAGAAAATCTCTGATTCATATTTGGTTCCCAAAACTCAGGATTAAGTGAATGGATTCAAGATGCTGAAGTGACCAAATAGTCTTAATTAGTCTTGAAACTCTAGATCAAGCTTTAGATTGGCCCATAAGGATGTACCTCAACGGTGGTTCAAGATGCATACATCCATCAGAAAGTGGTATGACCACCACAGCTGCCAGCCAGAAAAAGTAAACATAAAAGTGGGATTCCATACATCAATCAACCTGTCAAAAGTAGGATCTCTTTGAAGCAGCAGTTCATACCACAGCTCCCCAGCAAGTAGATTTTGATTCTGTTCCCAGTTGTATGTCTTGATCTACCATACTTTGTAAACCTTGATTTTCTGTCAATGGGAGGAAATGGAAGGAAATGTCCTCTTCCAGCTCTAAGGAGTTGTGCATTTGGATGACAATTCGGCAAATGACCAGATTTGCTACAGAGGCTTCACAAAATCATCATATAAAACTGTAGCCTCTTACAGATCCTGGCCTCACTTTTGGGGGATTTCTTTCCTAGGGGAGTCCCAATTCCTGGCTGCCCAGTCTTCCTTGGTTTACTACCTCATTTTCCTGGGGCATATCCTCCATGAGCTTTCTAAGAAACCATCTGTAGAGGTACTTTTTTTTTTTCATACTTGGAAACGTCTTTACGGGATTGACAGTTGGGCGTGTACCAAGCTGAGATTAGAAACCATGTTCCTTTGGGTTTTGAAGACTGTTTTACCCTATCACAACACTCAAGGATGTAAGTTTGAGGAGCCAGAGGCCATTCTGCTTCTCAACTCCAGTGTTTCTTAAATTGCAACAGGCACCAGAACTGGGAGTGGGGGGCTTCTTGGAGCACAGATTGTTGAGCCCCACACTCGGGGTTTCCGTTTCGGTAGGCCTGGGTGTGACCTGAGAATCTGCATTTCTACCAAGTTCCCAGATGCTGCTGATGCTGAGGCTCACACTGGGGAGGGGAGAACCACTGTTTATTCTTACAGGTGACCTGCTTTGTATTTGATCTTTCCTCCTCTCAGAGCTTCTCTTTAACCCTGATGTTCTAAAAGAGCACAGTAATGTCCCTCACTGTAGGTTTTTTTTTTTTTCCATTTGCTGGCACTCAGTAGGTCTTTCAACCTAGAGATGTGTGTTTCATGGCTCTGGGAAATTTTTTTGCCTCTTTGATAATTTCCTCTTTTCTAGTTCCACAGATGTCTCTTCATGGAATTCCAATTAGATTTCCAAGTTGATCCTCTCATTTTCTTATTTTTTCCTCTCCAGTTTTCCATCTTTTTATCTTTTGGTTCTTCTTTCTGAGAGCTTTTCAACTGTCTTCCAACACTTCTATTACCTTTTTAAAGTGTCTGTTATATAAATATATATATATATATATATATTTTTTTGTTATGGTTGTTTTGGCTGTGTTGGGTCTTCGTTGCTGCGCGCAGGCTATTCTCTAGTTGCAGCGAGCGGGGGCTGCGCTACTCTTCATTGTGGTGCGCAGGCTTCTCATTGCAGTCGCTTCTCTTGTTGTGAAGCACAGGCTCTAGGCGTGCGGGCTCAGTAGTTGTGGTGCACGGGCTTAGTTTCTCGGCGGCACGTGGGATCTTCCTGGACCAGGGCTCGAACCCCTGTCCCTTGCACCATCAGGCGGATTAACCACTGCGCCACCAGGGAAGTCCCTGTTATTATATTTTTAACTTTTAAGGGTCCCTTTCTTATTTTCTGAAATATTCCTTTTATTATTATTATTTACTACTCTTTTCTTATTTTGTGGATATAACATCTCTCTTCTCTCTGGAGATATTGTTTTGAAGTTCCCTTATCCTTCCATTGTCTCTGGTTCCCTCTTCCTATGTATTTCGGACTCTGACTTTATTCTTACAAACCCTTTCAAGAGACAGTGATCACTGGCTATCCACTCATATTTAGTAAAAAGCGGCCCGGGAAAGCTGGCTGAGGGCTGTGAGGTAAGGACTTGCTGACTGATGAGTCTCACCACAGGTGGTCTGTTTCATGATGGATCCACATGCATCTGTCTAATCGCTCAGATCCTCCAACCTCCAGGCTGGTGGGGATAAGCTTGACTGCTCGTGTCTGGGAAGGTGAACAGGAACATAAGCTGAGGGGAGGACTGTCATCCTCATATTCAGATCAGACTTAATTTCCCTGACTGCAGAAGATGCTGCCCTCAATCCCCACCCCTTGCCCAGCTGGGCCTGTGCCCCAAATTCCAGAGACTTCGTTTCAACTCTCTAGAGAGTAAACTTCTAGTTTTCTGCCTCCATCGAGGGAGGGTTGGTCACTGGGCCTTAAGTTTTGGAGGGGGAACCTGGAGGTCTGCTTCTTATAAAAGAGTTTTCACCAATACCCCATTTTCAGTCCTACTCTGCATCCCTATCTTTACCGACTTTGAATTCCTGAAGCATCCTGAGCTTCTGTAGCAAAAAAGTGTTTGCTTCTTTTGGGATTCACTCCACTCTCTCTAAATCATTTACAACTTGTGTGCAGGACTGAAAGATTTTAATGAAATCTTTCATTTGAACTGTCTCCTCTCCTGTTTGCTCTTTGTTCCTGTCTGTGTGCACTTTAGTCCTTTATTTTCATTTTAAGGAGGTTCTAGGATGGAGCAGAGTGAAACAAATGTGCTCAGTCCACCATGCCTTATAGGACGTCTTTAATGGGAATCTGATCAGTGAATAAGACCAGTTTTTCTCTAAAAACCTTCCCTCACAAGTTATTGTAATTTTTTAAATTGAAACATCATTCAACTTAGTCTAACAAAAAATTAGCCTATGTAAATTTTACCTTAAGATGACACTATGAACCAGAAAACATGGCATCATTATTCTGAACCTCAAATTAATAAACAGTTCTCATACAGGGGATTAATCCTGTATGAACACATCAGGCTAAATTAATGTCACGTTATTTTTCTGATATGGTCCACAGACCAATGGGCTAGGAACATCACAAACACAGAATGTCTTGATCTCACCAAGTACTTAACTTGTCCTTGTGAATAAGACACAGAATATGCGGTGGTGATGGTCACACAGACAAGTGAGTTTGCATCCCTAGTCTTTATTCAGAGACTGGCATGGACCTTTAGGGAAGATGCTAAGTGGTCTGCTACTGAGGCTGCCTGTGGCCTTGTGCTGTCAACATTTGTATGAATATGAACAGAGATGTGAATAATCAAGTGCAACTCATCCATTAGATATGATCCCAAATCTCTCAATATACTGAAATGATGGTCTAGAAGCAACTAGAGAAATTAAGCTGGGGAAAGGCAGTGTTTTGAATTTTTAATCAATCATTTAAAAAGGCCTATTTGGAAGCAATTCGTGCGAGAATGACAATAGACTTGGGGATCTCGGCTGACCGCAACTTGGTATGTGCCAATAATACAACATGGTCCTTAAAAAGCTAACATCACGTTATGCTTCATTAACATCCCATATTCTGGTCAAGAGACACAGTCCACCATGTTCTGCATTAGACCCCATCTCAATATCTTGCTCTGGGCACTGGAGGTTAGTGTCATGCTAACGGACGAGTGTGACAGGAGGACTTTCAGAGTCTAGACCTGCACTGCCCAGCATAATAGCCACCGGCCACATGTGGCTCTTTAAATTTAAATGAAATTTAAAATTTAATTCCTCCATCACACCAGCCACATTTCACGTGTTCAATCCCCATGTGTCCAGCGGCTACCTCAGCGGACTGCACACATTTCCATTATCGCAGAAAGCTCTACTGGACCGCACTGGTCTAGACCCCACATCGTATAGAAAATGGGAACTGGAACTTGAACCAGGAGAAGAGAAAGCTTTAAGAAGACCTTACAGGTTAAGACTTGTCAGTATTATGTTACGATGCGGAAAATAGACTGAAGTTGTTCTCCCCGGTGCACAGACCTAGGACAATAGGCAGAAACTACAGAAAGGCAGAGCCCAGCTTAACAAATAAAGAGTCCCAGCAATTAGAACTATTCCAAATGGAACAGCTCCTCACCCAGGAGTGAGCTTTTGTCCCCGGAAGGGCTCAAGGGGAGGTTGCATAACCTCTCTTCCAGAGAGCTCTCTTCAGTGAGAAATGTCTCTTCCAACTCAAAGTTACAAGGATTGCATGCAGACACTCAAAACTAACATGACATGGGTTCTGACCAGTTATATAATATAGTAAACCATTTCTAATTCCCTTCACCCTTTTCTTGATACTTGTATGAGGACAGAGGTGAGGAAGTGAAAGCAAGACTGACAGGAGGAGGAGAATAAGAGGAAAGAGGGATTTATACGATGAACTGATGAGTGTCCTGACTCTGTAAACATGCATTCATCTTTAAAGAGTACTGCCCTCTGTTCCCAGGCCATCCTTATGCAGGATGACATGGCCATTGGTGATGAAGTACAAAAGCATCTTATTTTCTTCAAAAAAAATTATGCTCGTTTTGATTCTAACTCCGTATGTTCGTTTTGTTATAAAAAATTTAAAGTGGTTTGTGCATTGTAAAACTGACAGTCCCAGAATGTATACCATGTTTATCCTGTGCTGAACGGTACTTGCAGTGAATATTACCTTAATATTTCATGCTGCCTTCAGCCTCAATCTAGAGACTGCTCTATCTACCAGCTAAGGCTTTCTGGAGAGGAAGGGAGACAGCCAGGCCGGTGACTTTAAGTGCTAGAAAGGACGTGCTAATATTTATAACTGTCTTTTCTTTCATGTTTTGAATTTAGTACTTAAGCAACTTGCAGCCAGACAGAGAAGGGGAGGTGCTGGTTAGAGCCCTGTTTCATTGTTCTGGTCTCTCTAACCAACAACTAGATCCCATACCTCTAGGCTACGGAGGATAGCACAGACAGTAAAAGAAGGGAGAGAAGGAGGAAAAGTAACTAGGCCAGGACAGAGACACATGTTGAATCTTGCCTCCCAGTCATGAAAAGCAACGGCTAGAACGTTATTGTTTTGTCTGGTCTTGGAAGCACAAGCCTCACAAGCAGAGAGAAGTCTCTGGCAGGAGCTGTATTTGATACTTCAAAGCAGCCAACAAAAGGCTAATGTGAAGTTGAGGGAAAGGATGAGAAAATGCTGTAGGTTCAGGATAAACACTGGTAAAACAGGAGTTCTTGTGGCAAGTTATACTGGAAGGTCAAGTTCGAGGGACTGTGGGTCAATTTTATGGGCTCCAAGAGCCATCATTGAAGAAAGGTGCCCAACTGGGTCACCAAGTCAAATCTAAGAATGTTGCCACCTTGGAACAAAGTTTTATTAATGAAAATAATTTTAAGTGTGTACAGAGAGGCAGGAACAAAAAGGTTAACTGACTAGTCTCCTCTGCAATTAACTATGTATTAATTTGGACTGGGAAACTGACTCAGTCATTCATTTAGCAAACATGGACTGAGTGGCCACCATATGCCAGGCGCTGAGTTACATGACAGAGTTACAACGGGGACAAAAACAGACATGATCTCAGCTTTTATAACGTTTCATTCTGGTGGTGGGAGTGGACATTAAAGAATCACAAGTATACAACTGAAAATGGGATTGCATTTATGATAACAACATAGACACTGTAAATAAATGAGATATGAAAATGTGTAAGTCTAACTTAGCAAAAGCTGGGGGAGGGTGAGTATTTCTAGGCAAAGGGACTTGAGGCAGGAACAAGCTGGCACATTCCTAGAAATGAGGAATGATTCTAGAGAAGGCTAACAGGAAAAGAGGACTCAGGTCACGGAGAGAATTGTCTATCTTGAGAAGGATTTTTGCTCCTGATCTAAGAGCAATGGGAAATTCTTGAAGGGTTTAAAGAGCCATGACACGATCACAAATTTATGTTTCAAATACAGCCACTGTAACTTGAGAACACAAAAACCTAGCAAATGTGTATTTTGGGGACCAGTTTATGATTAAATGTGAAGGTAAACTTAGAGAGTATTACACATACGGCTCTGTGTACAGTGAGCTCTCTTATGTGCAAATCACATACACACATTTTAAAATCCAATAAAAGATTACAACTTATCATATTAAGGTGTTTATGTGTTTGTTCTGTAAGACATGGGCTTCATGAGCTTACTGCTATTAAACACAGTAATGTCTGGCTTGCTTGTACTGGTGAAGGTGGTGGCCCTCGAATGCAATGTCCTTCACATATGAAGACACTAGTCCATTTATCCTCATCTGTAGAGCACACTGTTGGGGATGAATTTTTCAGTTAAGGTGGTCAAATTCCTTGGGCTCGTCTACACCCACATGTGGGTAAAGATGGGATACAGTTTGTGTCCACTTCATCAGAACCCTGATTCCCCAGAAACTGAAGTTCTCATTTTGAGTGAAGTGTCTCCCTAATTTCCTTAATTGACATGATACACGGGTGACTGCTTTTCAAATGCTGATTTATATAGGCTTTGGTTTAAAAAAAAACCTTTGTTTTTACCTTTGAGCTTTACCTCCCGGTTATAAAATTACTTAGCTATACCATCACTTGAGAACATATAAAAATGCTTGCCTTTCCCACATGCAGCTTTATTTCTGAGCTGTGAGCTATTAAAATAACAATGTATTTTCAAAGTTATAAGCAGAATTTGGTGAATCATTTAAATAAATTCTGTGCCAAGCAACCAGGCAATAGCCTCTTCAGTCTCCCAAACTGATTTTTCATTAGTCTGATTTGGGGACTGTAATGAGAATGCATGCTTCTGGATGGAATTCCCACTTGACATGGTGCCGGGTTCAGTACACAGTTAACAGAACACTGCAGATCTGACTTCTAGTCATTAGTCCAACTCTACTCCTTTCAGCATACAGAAGCCCACACTCACGTGACTCCCACGCAATGGTCAATTTCCTTTTGTGGGAAAAGGAGGTGTGGCCCTAACATACAGCAAGGCTCAGAGCAGAGAACAGTTCTAAAGGTGGATGGATAACAGGTATTCGGCAAGGCATAACTGTTAATTATCAAAGTCGCATTACTGAGTGGTCTATGACACTTGACTTTGAATATGAGCACTGTTTAATGACTACTTGAGAAAAAGGAGAGAAGCAGATTTGGTGCTTAATTGAAATGTAGTTATTTCATTCCTCTGCTTAAAAAAAAAGTCAATTACTCCCCCAAAACCTGTAAAACACCGAAGCTGATCCCTGTCAGTGTAACCAAGTCTCCTTCCCAGTCTAGGCCTCACTCACCCTCTCACTCTACATACATTGAAAGGACAGCCCTCCTCTGCTTCTCTCTATTAACCAGGGCATCTCCTCCTTGGAGTACCTCTTTTTTCTTTATTGTCTGTCTGCCCATTACATTCATTCAAAGCCCCTGGGAGGCAGAGGCCGGGTGCTATTTTTCTTTGTTCTCCAGCACTCAGCACATAGTAGGTGGTGTTCTGGGGGCACTTTAAACAGCTCCAAATCCACCTTATAGTTATATAAACCCTCAGGTTAGAAACGGTGTTCATTTAGTAATTATAATTGGGTGCTCACTGATTTTTTTGGAACTATTTGAAGACAGCAAAAGTTTTCCTGATAACTCACCCCAAATGCCAAGTTCTTCCTCCCTCCCTCATCTATTGCTACCAGGATAATGTTTCTAAATCCTGCCCTCCTCCGGTGACCCTCCTGTTCGAGAATCCACTGTGCGCCCCCCCCCCCACCCGCCCCAGTCTCTGTGCCTTCCCCCAGCCCACTGCAACTGTATCAGCAGCAGCTGTGGTCGCTCACGCCATCCGGAGCCCTTTCATGTACAATATGCCATTTGATCCTTCACCGGAACCATATGAGATAGACGGGCAGACATCTTACACTGTTCCTACAGATAAACAAAGCAGAGTTCATTAGCTCTGCCTGAGGTCAGACAGGTCATTAGCGTGAAACAAGACAAAAACCTGGGGGGCCCCATTTCCAGCTCAGGTCTCTCTACTTCCGCACAAGGGCCCGAGATCTCTCATCTGCTCAGATATTTAATGAGAACCTCTTATGTGCCAGAGACTGGACTGGGCTCCTGAGGCGACAGAGAGCTCAGTAAGACACGAGTCCAACCCTGGAGTGAGAGGTATGACACATGCCATGGGAGAACCACAGGTACTGCGCTTGTAGGAGTTCCAAAACTGAAGAAAGAAAGGTCACCACCCTTCTCCAAATTCTACAATGACTACTGTTCATGCTACAGGAATTGCTAGGACTCCCTACTACCCAGGATTGTTCTCCATAGCATATAAATCAGACCAGACCTCTGATGGAAGGCAGGACTCTCATCCCCAAAGCCTCTCCCATGCAGGAGGACGCATGATGTGATGGGGCCATGTCTTAGGCAGACTCAGGTTCTAAAGCCCGTGGAGGGGGGAAGATCATCTATCATTGATACACCCCTGAAAAACCCTTAAAACACCAGCAAAGGTTTTTTATGCACACATATGTTCTCTCTCTCTCTCTCAATGATTCCTGTAGGGCCAGTTTTTCCTTTGGTGTTAGGACAGATCAATTTCCTGTTTTGTTGTTGTCGTTGTTTTGTATTTTGAATTTTTAGTTCAGGACCTGATGAAGTAGTTCCCATGCACATTGGGCACAGGGGCTAGGAAATATATCTATCTCTGAAGACCAGTCATCCTCAGTCGTCTGAGATATACAAACTTCAAAAGGCAAATGGGAAAGGGGGCTTTTCTTTCCTGCATACTTTCACTTCACACACACTCCAGGGCATGCGCTCGCTGGGCAGAATGCTGAGCTAAATCCTTCTGCTACTTAAATTACTTCTCTTGTGTTCTTCCTTTCTTTCTTTTAATTATTAGCATTGCTGTTGCTATAGTTTTTTATTTTGTTTCTTGCCAAGCATGCACAGCTGAACACAGGTTAAGACACAGGTAGGCATTTTCTCCACTGTACATTTTTAGCCTCTTCTATAGACTAAGTCTCTAGGAGGAGATCTGTCTGAATCATGTTAAATGCATGTGGTTGTTCCATAAGTATTCCTTAATTCAATTCATATACGAATTAAGCACCGATTGTATGCCATATAACCTGCATTAAGTACTAGGGAAAACAAGAGTCAGCCCCAGAGGTCTCATAGTCAGGGGAGAAAAATATGAACAGGGTCATCTCATGGCCATGTAGCAGCTGGATATACAAGGCAAGATGGGCCTGGACAGGGCAGGGGAGGCTTACGGAGATGACCCCCACCCCCAGGATGCTCCTCATGACTCCCTCCCTCTCCTGCAGACCTTAACTCAAGTGTCACATTCCCAGTGGGCCCCTCCCCTCAGCCCCATTTAAAACTGTAAACTGCTCCCCCTCTTCCACCACACATACTCCTATAACTCCTCTCTCCCTAGCACTTAGTTCCTTCTGATCACATCTCTCTCTTTTTTTGTGGGGGGAGGGTGCTGTGTCAGGTCTTTAGTTGTGGCATGCGGGATTTTTTTTTTTTTTTTGCGGTATGCGGGCCTCTCACTGTTGTGGCCTCTCCCGTTGCGGAGCACAGGCTCCGGACGCGCAGGCTCAGCGGCCACGGCTCACAGGCCCAGCGGCTCCGCGGCATGTGGGATCTTCCCGAACTGGGACACGAACCTGTGTCCCCTGCATCGGCAGGTGGACTCTCAACCACTGCGCCACCAGGGAAGCCCAGTTGCGGCACGCGGGATCTTCACTACAGCGCACAGGCTTCTCTCTAGTTGTGGCGCACGGGCTCCAGAGTGCGTGGGCTCTGTAGTTTGCGGCACGCGGGCTCCTACAGTTGAGGCACACGGGCTTAGCTGCCCCGCGGCATGTGGGATCTTAGTTCCCCGACCAGGGATCAAACCTGCGTCCCCTGCATTGGAAGGCGGATTCTTAACCACTGGACCACCGGAGAAGTCCCATCTCTTATTTATTTTACTCTCCGTCTTTTTCCTTACATGAGAAGATCAGCCCCACGAAGGCAGGGATTTCTGTCTGTTTTGTTCACTGTTGAACTTTGGCCTTAGAATAGCACCGAACACATAGCAGGATTTGATAAGTCTTCAAAAAGCAGCCTTCCTGACCATCCTAAAGGGCAGCCGACCGAGCTCTCCATCCCTTCGCCCTCCTTTCTTTTCCTTCACAGCCATTATCAAGAACTGAAGTTACCTTTTCTTTTAAAGTTTGTTTACTTATTTTTCTCTCACCCCTCACATGGACAGAAGCTTCACAGTAAGAGGGAGTTTTTTGTCTGCTTTGTTCATTGTGGTGTCCCCAGCACTCTAAACAGAACCTGGCACTGTTTGTTTCTTTGATAAATTTTCGTTGAATGAATGACCGTCATCCCCATGCCTGTGGCTCATGTCCACTGACCACTCAGCTTATGCCAGGCAGGTTTCACTACATTCTCTCTCCCAATCCTCACAACAACCTGATGAGGTGTGTGCTTTTATTATTCTCGTTTTATAGAGTAGGAAGCACAGACAGACTGTACCTTGCCCAAGGGCACAAACTACCAAAGAGAAGAGCCAGCTATTAATGGCAAGCCATCCAACCTGAGCTTTGCTTTTAATCACTGTTCTACTGACTCGACGGAAGCGGCACTATGGGACAACAGGGCCACCATCGCATCAGGTCTACTGTGGTGGCTTCCTCATTATCTGGCCCCTCTAAGCCCCCTCCTGCCACTGCCAGGCCATTCTCCACACTAAAGCCAGAATGACGTTTTCCAATAGCAAAACTAATCACCTCACTCTGCTTTAAGTCACTTCAATGGCGGTGGCGCACACCTGTTGGGGTCCCACCGGCAAAAGTGATCAGTATTTGTAATAACCTCTCTAGAAGGATGACACTGTCATCTCTGAAAAAATGACAGGTTATGAAGAAAAGGATGGACTTGGGAGAAATGCTCTACCTTCGAGATAATAATGAAAAAAGCCTTATCTGGTTATGACAACTTGGCCTCTTCAGTAATTCAGAAATATGTATGTAATATCTGATCAGAATCTCAAGTAGATGTGTTAAAATGGATTTACTTGGGCCCCACCCAAACATTAATTCAGAATCTCTAGGGATGGGGTCAGGAAATCTACATTTTCACCAGTAATCTAGGTCTCCCTTTGACATTCCTTCATGTAAACCTTTTTAAGTCTAAGATACCAGGCAAAGCACCTGCATGTTGGACGATACCATATAAACGATCAGTGTCAAGACAAGACCCAACTAGCTCTATTTTATGACCAATAAGGCCTCTTGTTCAACAGTAATGTTACATAACTTATGGATTCAAACCTGCCCTAACTCAGGTTACAGGTTTCAAAAATGTCCAAAGTTGGGCAGCTCGTGCAACATACAAGAAGCCAGAACTATCACATCTGGTAAAATCAACTCGCTTATGCCAGGTCAACAGTTTTAGTATAAGATATGCTCATTCCAAAAATTATTCTACTTCTTCCCTTAAAATATACCATCCGGGGCTTCCCTGGTGGCGTAGTGGTTGAGAGTCCGCCTGCCGATGCAGGGGACACGGGTTCGTGCCCCGGTCTGGGAAGATCCCACATGCCGCGGAGCGGCTGGGCCCGTGAGCCATGGCCGCTGAGCCTGCGCGTCCAGAGCCTGTGCTCCGCAATGGGAGAGGCCATAACAGTGAGAGGCCCGCGTACCGCAAAAAAAAAAAAAACCCAACCAAACAAATAAAACAAACAAACAAAAAAATATACCATCCTGCCATGTGTGGCTAGGAAATTAAGAAAAATAAACACAAAACACAAACCATGTTTTGCCCACAGCGTGCCAGTTGACTTCTGAGCTACTGCTGTGTGGGATTCAAAGGAAAGCAAGTCTATTCAGGTCTTTTACCTCCTGAAAATTCCCATGGTCAGAGATGAGCTTTGTTAATGGGGAAGTTGAATGCTCATCCAACCTTCATTCCAAGATGCTGGCATTCTACCAGGCTTCCCTGACATTATCAGAACTGGTCCCTAAGTGAATTCATCCCTGGCCATGGGTGACAACTGACCCAATATTAGTTGTTGGCTCCTGCAGCTGAGAGAAGAGGAAGGTCTTACCAGGTACAGTCTTCCCTGCATCCAGGCCGTCCAGCTGGCAGAGGCCCTCACCGCACAGAGCAGCAATGGTATAAGAAAGAAATCTTGACAGAAGTCAGATAGTCTTGGGAACTACTTGGAAAGATATGGGATTTAATTGTGGTGCTATAGCAAATTTCTAATCTGAGCCATGTTATGTGGTTTAACTTTTTTTTTTTTTTTGAAATTTCAGAAATGTATTTAAGTACTGACTTTTGGCTCTGGTTATTTTCAAGTGCTTCTATATAAACAAAAACAGTCTACCCTACGCAAGACAGAAATGAACAGTGCTTTAGAAACAACGACTATGTATTACGAAATCCAAAGAAGCCTACAGAAGAAACAAAACATTTACAGAAAAGAACAGCCAGAGAAGTAAATTTTTCAAGATATTTCACAGATATAAAAACAATGTTTACTATGCACATGGAATTAGCAGGCCCGTGACATAAATTACTCTTTGGAGAGTCTATGTGATCTAGGCAATAAATAGCATCTATCATTATATAAGAGGAACAAAGCAATCCCTGGTTAGATGTACTACGACAAATTAAGGGGAAGAAAGTGAGATTATTCGAGTTCAGTAAAGTTTATTCAGCACTCACTAAAGTGAAACACAAACAAAAATATGGAGAAGAGTTCAGATGTTGAAGGTTTCTAGTTTTCTAATTACAAACTACAGCTTTAAAGTGTAAAAATCACTAGGTTATTTACTTCTCATCAAACTTTCTAATTTCCTTACAAGTTCTTACGCTTTCACCTCTACACCATGCCAAAGAGAAGATTGTTTTCCTCATCCCACCCAGATTCCCAAACTCTACTGCAGACCCTCTCAGCCATGAATCATGCAGTGACCCTCAAGACCCCCTGAACATGCTGACAGTATCTGCCAATACACAGGACAAGGACAGCAGGGCAAGGAAGTGGCATTCCCTGGGATTTAAATAGGCCCCAGTGGTCAAATGAGAATAGCTCAAGATGTTAAGGATACCAAAAGCAGTATTCCATTCAGACTCCAAAATTTTAAGCAATTGGGAAAGCCAAAACAGGTATTAATGCTAGCATAAAAACCTTTTTTAAATTCAGTGTTTATTTGTCAAATACCAACTGCTTTTTCTTTTATTCCTTTCTGTTTCTGATCTTTGGAAAAACCCCATCAGTATCAAATGTCACTTAGTTCTCATTCAGACAGAGGAAAGCAGACACAGCGGCTGTACCCGTGACTTAGCTGACCTGGGCCCTCAGTAAAAACAAACCTCTATAAACCACCAGATGTAAGCAATCGGGTAGTGATCACTGTAATTAATTGAACAGATTTCCTGAAATTTACTGTACAATTTCAACCCTCCTAACACCTTTCCCAGATACAACTAACAATGGTGCTTTTTTTCTTAAGTTGTTTGAAGGAGGAAAACATTTTAAACTTCAGTGGCTTAAATATATTTCTAAATTACTCAAGATTAAGGTGGTAGACTATTTAATTTTAGAAATCAAACCATGCTCATTCTAAATGCTGTCTTTAAAGGCCAAAAGTTAACATTATTCCAAAACATCTCCACTGCATGAATATAAACATGTGATCTGCCCTAGTAATACACAAAATTTAACACAATTTTACTCTTATCTGAAAACTCAGAACTGCAAAATAACATGCAATGATATTTCTAACTTCAATGATCTATTGAATTTTAACTGTATCAAGTTGATATTTTGATTTGATGTTTCTGGACCTTGATTTCCACTGCAGGCGCCACACTTAAAAGAGGAGAAAAGAGGATACCTCAGTGCTTCATTACCGACTCCATTTCTCCTCCCCAAATAACTCCGATCGTTCTCCACTAGGAATTATGTAATACCGAATCCACAGATCCCATGTAGACCATTGAGTTAAGTCCTAGTCACCATAATTAAATACATGTCCCTATGGGGTGAAGGTGGCTTCTCTGAGTCTTGAAGGCCACAGCAGCAATAACAGCATAGTGTTAAGTGTTCTTGTTACAATGATACTTAAAATTTAGGAGCGCGCGCGCGCCAGAGAGAGAGAGAGAGAGAGAGAGGCTAGGAAACAAGTCAACCAGTTTAAAGGAAGCTTATTTTGCTTGTAAGATCTGTACTCTAGCCCATATGGAACTGCCCCCTCCTGCCCCACCCCGGCCCCGTCCCCGCAAACATACATTCAAAACCCTCCTAACGTTCACTTACAAGGAGAGAAGTGTAATATTTGCTGAGACTGGCCCTAGATTTGGAATGGTCTCCAATTCATTGTTGTTCAGTTTCCTATAAATGCCAAAAGAGAGAGAGAGAGAGAGAGAGAAGCAGATTATGCAATCTGTAATCCACAGAGGTGAAAACTTTGTAACATTATTTAAAGATCCCTCCCAAGTTAAAAGTTTTAAATAATTCCCTGTAACCCAAACGTTCTTTACAACTAAATACTGTGATAGGTGGTACATTTGATTCCAACCGCAAGCAGAAAGTAGCTGAACTCACACTTCTCGAAGGCTGTGAAGGTGGCTCGTGGAACTTGCCTTGATGAAAGACAATCTGTTGTGACTTAAGTCCCTATGAAAAAACAAAAATAAAATTATAAGTAGTTTCCAAAAATCACTAATAATGCTTAATGATGGGCAAGACAGAGTGGATTTATGAACTCCTCGCAACACTAGCGACAGCATAAGAAATAATTGGTCCATCCTGCCCATAAACGAGAGGGCAAACTCCAAAATACAAACTCTGAGGACAAAGTTAGTTCAGGAGGCTGGCAGATTCAAATGCTCCAAGCCCGCAAATGTTTTAGGAGACGGGTTTTGGTCCAGGGTGAACAGATCCTTTGTGAACTGGTTGTTTTGCTTCACCCTCCCCATCCACTACCAACTCCTCACTTCCACCTTGATATGATGAAGTCATAGCTTATGAAAAGTGGCTAATTAGTCAGGTTGCTGAAACTAAAACCTCTAAAGAAACCTTATTATCACAAAACTAAGCATCAGAGTCCTTATTACAATCAAAGTAGAAATTCCTTTTCACACATATTTGTTCCCCTGGGTTAAGGCAACAAATTGTTTAAAGTACTGCTGTGTGTGTGTGTGTGTGTGTGTGTGTGTGTGTGTGTGTGTGTGTGT
>NW_020837952.1:8679929-8702133 GCF_003676395.1 Aethalodelphis obliquidens
TGTGTGTGTGTGTGTGTGTGTGTGTGTGTGTGTGTGTGTGTGTGTGTGTTGAGCAGGTAGGAAACAACCCAAACTCTCTGCTTTCCTGAATTCTCCAAATCTCAGTATCTCAATATAATGTATAATTTAAACCACATCAACCACCTAACAAAGTCTAGTAGACTGTTCAGAGATCCGTGATCAGATTTCTTTTCAATTATTAAAATAAACCTGCCTCTAACTCAGAGACTCAATGTAACTTAGTAACCATTTCCATAGGACATCAACCAAACGCCTGCGTATGCAGTATTCTAGGCTAGGACGTCAGCTCAGCATTGAGGATGAAAATGTGAAACAAAATCCGGCAAAGACTTGGTTATATTGGTCAATACACTAAGTGCCTTCAAACTGGTCTAAGGAAAATGAAATGGCTGAACAGCTACTGAAAACCAGGCTGCCACACAGGACGGCTGAAAGCTCTCCCACTGAAAGAGGCATACCCACCCTTCCTAGATTAATTCCTTCAGTGCTTATAAGTGAAAAGTTTTTAATAACCGAAGTTAGAGATAACCAGACTTGATTGGAGAAAAGCAGGAACCATTTGCTATACATCAATACCTAAGTATGCCTCCCGCAACAAAAAAAAAGGCAGAGAAATCACATCCAGAGAAGCGCAGTGTTACTTTGTGCACATCCATTAGGGTAACAATTAGAAATCAGAGATCCTTTCAGTCTTTGAATTTTTGTTTTGACAATAAACCTGGATTTCTCTATTTCACCTAAAAGGAAAAAAAAATTTTTGCAAAAGGTTTTATTTGAAACATGTTTGCCTAAAGACCTACCAGACAGTAACAGACATGAGCAGATTTGTTCCGGTAGAGTTATAACATGAAAAAAAATCTGGCACAGTCTTTAAACTATAAAAATCCTGCAATTACAACCACTGCTGTGCATGCTCCCCACGCTGGAACCAGACACTTTCCCTCACGGCCCAGCTCGCATCCATCTGGAGTTCATCAAGGAAACCATGGGCCCCACGGCTCACGTTAGGATTCAGACAAAACCTGTGTGCTTTTAGCACCCCAGACAGTCACAGATTTCCCACAGGCTTTAAAAAACAACCGTGGAAAAGAGGTCTTCACCTGGGAGGTAGCCTGAATCAACAGAAAGGCTCATTTGGACCCACTCAACTAAAGAACGTTGCACTAAGCCTACAACTGCATCCCCTATTGTTTCAAGAGTTCAGTGGAAAGGGGGCACCCATCTGGCATTCCCAGCACACACAGGTGATTTTCTTTTTGATTAGAAAAAACAAAAATTCCACTTTTCATTTCATTTTAAGGATTATTTCTCAGGGCAATCCGGTGAGGAAAAAAATAAAAAAATAAAAAGATTGCGTGCTTTAACTTTTTTTTTTTTTCCTGACCAGTAACAGGATGAAATCTCCAACAAAAGACCTGTAAAATGAGAAACTGTGCCTTCAGAGAACAGGGCACATGCTGGGGACCCCTCACTTCTGATCCAGAAGCAGGAGCTGGCAACCTTAAATATTTCAGTTATTGTGACACACTTCCATTCCAGTGCTGTGTGTACTATTAAAACCACATTATATGGGGAAGAAAAAAAAAAAATCATCCCTGAAGTGACTTTTACTGCTAAATACTTAAAGCCATGAAACTTTTAATGCACCTAAATTTAGATTTAATACAGTTTATGTTTCAGAAACGATTAAAGGATGCCATATTTTCCTAAATCTCCTTGTATTGCTTTTTATGGCTAGACCATTAAAAACAAATTCAACTTGTACAATGTCGATGTTTTCTTAAACCCCATTACATTCAATAAGGAAGGCAGATGCTTTGTTTTTTTAGATTTCCAGTAATGACCACCTTCCCCAGAAACCTTTCCTAAAAAACTTTTTGTAATGAGGTTAATAAATGGGAAGGGTGGCGAGGTAGGGAGGTGTGAACTATTTACCCAAAACTCAGCCGGCCAAACACTTGCAAAGCAAACTCTACACAATAGAGAGAAGTCTCTTTTCCTGCATATTAGCAAGCGAATAAATATATATGGAAAATAATTAATATACAACATTTGGTTCCAGCTCTCATTTTCCTCCTTTTAGCATTTGGAAATCTGACTTCCAAGTCAAATTTTAAAATGCAAATCCAGCACAGCTTCTTAATCAATCCCACTGGGGCCTGCAGAGCTGCTAATTCAGCAGAAATCTGGAAGGCTGAAAAACAAAAAGCCAAGCTGTAGCTGTTTTAAGACACTGATCCAAAGTGACTCATAAATCAGCCTGCTATGTTCAAGTTTTAGTCTGGAAAATATAGAAAAACAGCTGTGAAAATCATAAGGACTAATACCCCTAACCCGAGCCCCAATTTTGGTACGAACCAGAGGATTTATAACAGGCAGACACTAAAGAAGCCACACCAGCAGAAAGTACCTTTCAGACTTTTTTTTGCCTGAGCCCAGCTAACTCAAAGCTTTCTATGTGAGAAGACAAATAGTTCTGAAATTCCATTGAGATTTTAATAATACTTGAAACTCTTCTTGATAATTGGGCAACTTTTCCCTCTTTTGGCTAAGTAAACATATTCTAACTAGCACTCCTCTTTGGGCTCCCAACTCGCTGTAAGCACATACTCTAGATGTAAACTCCAGTCTGCTTTTAAAGGCAGTTGTAAGGAACGCTGAAAATACTGACTGTTTTAAGAGCCACTTTCATTAAAGGATTAAAAGTTCCTTTTTGAAAAGAGAACTAACTACAACATGACGATTTTACAGCTCAAACAATTCAACTTTTCACACATGGGATTCCTATGGCCATAAATTACAACTGAATAAACTGGAAAAAAATACACGCACACACGTACATTAAATAGATTAAGTTTTTAACTTACCAATTCAACAAATGAAACAAAAGCTAGACACCAAACTTTTTCTGAAGAGTGCTCTCAAGAAGTATTCCTAAGGAGAACTTTTACTTTAATTACCTGAGGAAAAGGAAGTTAAGATATGGGGAAGAACAATATGCATTTTTCTACTTATTTCTGAACTCTGGGAACAGTCTCCTTAAAAGCTTTTCAGATTATGTAAAATTTAAGAAGCAGCTATCTTATGCCTCCTGCTCCAAATACCGAGTTAAACAGAAGTTAAGGCTCAATTCCATGTATTTTTTCTGCTCCTTTCAAAGGTGGAGAAAGGAGACCTCTAGAGCTTCAGGCACAAACAAAAGAAACATTTACAATCAAGAATTTGGACCACATGGTTTGGTGACAACTACAAAGTCACACAAGTACAAGAATGACAGAGCTGTCCAATGAGTGATCACAGCAGGGTTTCTGACAACAGGCGTAGTGCTTATTTGTACAAGTGGAACTTATTTTCGCATACATTTAAGGAATGTGGACTTGTATTAAGACAATTTACTGCTGGCGGAAATGTAATTAAAGATTGTGCTAACCAAATAAACTGTAATTTGTTTTTAGTGTGCCACCAACTTATCTGCAAAACAAAATCCTAATTAGGTCAGCTACTTTTAAGACCAGGTTTGAATAGGTATCAAACCCCTTTTGGTTTAACTCAACTTCTAATCAAGAGCAATACCGTTTGTTTTCTTTTAAGACATCCGATTTTTAAAAGAGATATTCACACACAAAAATATACTGCACCCTGGCATGATCCGATAGGCCACTTAACATTGAGAAACTACTGAATATAAGTTAGATCTGGTGAATGATTTGAGCATTTCTAAACACACCCCAGGAAGCACTGTATTCTTTCTCTTTCTCATCCCTCTATTATTCATACGTGTTCACCTCCAGTCATTCAAATGTTCAGTTCCATATGATGTCAATAGAGCCATTCACATCTCATGAATAAGGCAACATGACCTCCACAAGAGGCAATTGAACAGAATTAGCCACAACTAATTGAAAGTCTTCCTGCTTTAGGTTAAAGCCCTTATCTCCTTCTTCAATTGTAATAAAAACTACTAAACAAGACATCCCATGATAAGAGATTACATATCAACCTAAAACTCTCTACTTCTACTTTTTTTTATTAAACTGAGGCATATTGACACAAAGAATATGCTTTTGATGGTCCACAATTCTACAAAAAAAGACTTTGATGAGCACAATGATTTAAAAACACAATTTCTTAAACTACCTGATCAAACTTCCTACCACTATTATTTGGATGTTAGGACAGTCGACTAGAGTTGTTTCCAGAGTTTCAAATTTCCACTGCAATTCTGCTACAGCCAAATCTCAGGATTAAGGATGGACTGCACTTTTGTTATTTTAACAGGATAGCTACTTTGAAAAAAAAGAAACACAAGTTTTGACTGTTTACATTTTGCACCAATCTTCCAACTTTAACAAAACGAGAGTGGGAGAGAACAAGATGACATTTGGAACTAAACTACATTTTCTTCCTCGTTCTGGCAGTTGGCAGTGATTTCAGGTTTTCGGACTTCACATCTAGCATCCCCAAACTTGCATAACAGCACCCAGCGCTCTCTCCTAAACCTTCTGGACCTGCTGAGAAGCTACATAAATCACGCTCTCGGTTCTGAAACAACTCTAGTTCCTTCCCTTCCTTATCCATTGATCACTCTTGCCAACTTCTTACAGTTTGGTCGAAGAGGGGAATTTACTAATGCGAAATTAAGCCCAGGGTAAAGAACAACAAAAGGATGTCCACCACAGCTTGGATAGTGACCTAACTCTGTAGAGGGGGCTTCCCAAACGAAAGGAGCGCGTTCGATTACTAGTTGGGAACGCGAAAAGTGGCATGAACCTGTTAGAAACTATTGAGCCGCGGGATCATCCTCTCAAAGTGAGAACTGCGAACTCAGGGCGGCAGCAGGTTGCCAACTCTCCCGCCCCGGCCTGGCAGGGCGCGCATCTGAGCCCCCTAGGCGAGCTCCAGGCGCAGGACGTCGATTCTGCCCCTGGGAGTTGTCAGCGGCTGCATCCCCTCGCCCACCTGCGGCCGAGTGGGGCGCTCTCAGGGCCCACCTGCGCGGCCCGCCAGGCGCTGGGGGATGGAGGGAGACTGAGGCCCGGTCGGCTCCTTTTCCATCTCCGCGGAGGGCCGCTGGAGGCCTGGGCCAAGAGGAGGTGCCCTGGAAAAAGCTGCTGCGCGCCGAGCATCCTGGCCCCTCGCCCGCAGTCCCGAATCTCGAGTGGCTCCCCCTCCGCCCTCAGGAAGAATACTTACAGCCGAGCGACCCAGGGCGGGAGCGGCTCGGGCAGACGCGACAGCCGCTGGCGACTGCAGTCCAGAAGGTCCCCGAGGCAGCGGCACGGAACGGGGCACCGGTGCTCTGCGCCGACCCCAGAAGGCGGCCCCAGGGCCCCGCGGCCGCCGCCCTCGGCAGGGCCCGCGCATCCCAGCACCGCGCACAGCAGCAATCCCAGAGCCGCCGCGGGCGCGCGGAACGTCGGCGCGCCCATCGCGGTCCTGCAGTCCCTCGCTCTGACCCGGGATCCGCGCCGGCGCGCGCTCGGGGCCCCGCACCAACTTCCAGTCCTCTAACGCTCCCAGGTAAACCCCTTTCTTTTAGTCCTGGCAGTAAAGTTCTTTCATGCCCCGGGGAAGCGAGAGGGAAACCGAAAAGAACGGCCAGCTGCGGCAGAGTTGCAGTGGGAGCAGCGTCCGCGCGCCAAGGCCTCTCCTCGCCCGCAAAAGAAACTTTTTCGCCTCCTCCCCTCAGCGGAGCGCCAAGTCCCCGCGCGGCGGAGCCGAGGGGCGGGGCTGCCAAGGCCCGCGCGAGCCCATTGGCCTGCTGGGCGCTTCGCCCCCGTGGCCACGTGACAATAACAAGGCTCCCGCCCCGGGTCGGAGCGCTGAGAAAGCGGAGCTGAGATTGTAGGAAATTCCGAGTTACATTTTCCAGCCTCTCGGGCCAGAAGTCTCCACTACGTCCTGGGAAACATATATCAAATGGAGTTGAAGAGAAAAAGGGAGTGAGCAACCAAGTGAGCAAATATTAGGCCAGCTCTCGGAGTTGGAGGTATTTGGGGGCGCTTAAGGGGAGTAAAGTTAGTTCTGTTATTAGGAAACCTTGCATTCCAAATTTTAAAATAAGTATAAATTATCCTACTATTCACAGAGGAAACAATGGTTTCAATAAAAATACAGTTGTTGGTTTTTTTTTAACATTAACACTGGTCGCGTTTTTTCCGTATGTCAGTTCCAAAAGTAAAAAGAGTAATAAAATGAAAAAGTCATGGTATTGGAAATGGTATATTGAGTTACAAATAGACAGCGTTAGTGCATTGGATAGAGCTGGGGGGAAATTATGGGAAATGACCTTCTAATATACCGCGATGGCAATCACAGATCGCACGCCATAGGTACAAATAATAAAAGTAGTCACCATAATATTTCAAAGCCAAATGAAAACAAGGACCTTGCAGGAAAAATTAATATATGCACCATGGTCCACCTGTGCCTTGAGTGATGACAAATCCTGATTGAGAGTGCTACCAGGCTAGAAGTAGTACTTGCTGGATCCCTCCGCCAGGGGAGGATTCAGGCCTACAGGACTTGCCAGTGAAGTCTGTGCCTTGTCTTACTCTTGCAGGTGATTGAGCCCACAGGAAATGATGGAGACCTCAGAGATCATCTGGGAACACCCTCCTCCTCTGGGTGAGGAGCTACACTTGTTTGTGGCAAAAACTGAAAACTTACTTTTATACTTTCACCTCTGCACATTGTTTCTTGCGTGTTGTCTGCCAAAGCATGCTTTGGGCTGCTTAAACTGCTCATTATTGAGGAGTGGAGATCACTTGGAGAGTTGAGACTTGAACTCCAACTCATGCCCATTGATTTCCACTGTGGCAAATTACCTGTATGAACACACCATTCACGAGGGCGGGAAAAGACTCAACTGTGAAGTTGAGGCACACCACTTTAGATATGATACCCCATCCTCTTCTTTCCAGCTACTGTTAACATCCACCCCACCGCCTTTTTTTTTTTTTTGATGATGTACAATTAGAAAATATTTATAATGAGGGTACTTCAGTTTTGAGTTATTATTTTGCCTTCTTGGGAGTGTCCAGGCACACCCCAGTCATGGTATGGATTTTCCAGCCCAGTCTCTCTCATCTATTTCATATAAGGAAAATCAGGCTTAGTGCATTGGAGTTTTTAAAAAGAAGAAAGATGCCATTATACACGTGCCATTAGATGTAGGCATGGTGCCACGAGTATGGTGGCCTGCTCATTGATGTGTCACACATGTGACAGATGATCAGAAATTGGGTACCATTTGGGGGGGGGGTTGGCTCATTTTCTTTCCCCATTCTATACGCTCCTTATATTACTTCATCTTCTTTTGTGAATTGCATTTACATCCATATTCTGATATTTACCACACCTATATTTCTAGCCCAGATCTTTCTCCTAAACTCTAGACCCATGTATTTCAACCACCTGTAGGTTGTCTCAAATTGAATGTTCAAATGTAACAACATATCTAGAATTAAATTTCACCACCACTGAAACTTACTCCTTTTCCTCCTGAGTTCACTATCTCAAGGAATGATACCTGCCTCCATTCAGATGACTACTGCCCCAGAAGCCTAATTCACATTTCCTCATTCTCACCACCACCCCTACAATCAATCAATTAGCAAGTCCTAATGAAGGTAGCAACTAAATATATCTCCTATCTCTATAGACATTATGCAAACTCAGCCCCCTATCAGCTTCTTGCCTGGATTACTGACACAGCCTCTTTCCTGTCTGGCATTCCAGTCCTTTCTCCACAGTGCAGTCAAGTGATATCCCAGAAGCTCAAATCTGCTTCTGTGACTCAACTGCCTAATTCCTTTCTCTTGCTCCCATTGTCCTCAAAGTAAAGCTTAAATTCTTTAGAGTGACTTATGCAGCGTTTTTGTGTGCTTGGCCTCTACTTACCTCTTTAACTCATTTTATTTGCTCATCTCTCTTTTACTCCAGGACCTATCTGCAGTTTTCTCCCCATGCTGTGCTCTTTCCCTTTGGCCTTCCTTCACATGCTGGTCCCTCTGTCCAGATCATTCTCTGCCCCTCTTTTGTCTGATTGGTTGGCCCTTCGGCTTAAGCATCCCTCTTTTGGAGAAGGTTTTCCTGAGTCCTGTTTTAGCTATCCCTCGAATGCACTCCCAGCACATCTGGTATTCACTGGAATGTAATTGGTCATTTTCACTTTAGTACTTACTAACTAATGCTTAATGTGTGATAATGACTTTCCGTATAGCCATGTATCCTATATATCCTTTATGGGTTTTACCAGTTACGTGATGTTGATTAAGTTACTTAAATTTTCAGTACCTCAGTTTCTTCATCTGTAAGTTGGGGATACAATAAACACTCTCTTATCTGATTTTCATTTATCAGTTTACTGGATTAGCTGTTTTTCTCTGCTCCCCCTCTAAGATTTATGGACTAATGCCTAAGACTAGCTGAAATCTAGTGGCTACCGGCCCCTCCCCAGTCTTCTCTTTGCAAGTTTGCTCCTACCCACTGGAGTTCCAGTCTTGTTTATATCTATAATTACACAATTAAATATTGCATCTACCAGAAGTAACTTCCTTTCTATGATAATGAATTTGAAGCTTTGGAAAGATTCTTTACAGGTAATCACTAACATGCAATGCTGTCAGATTAGATTTGGGTGAGACAATTGTAAAAACTGGGGAGACATTAGACATCTAGATTTCTTCGCACACCTTGCTTTGCAAGCATCTTTAAGTTCTTGTTCCACTTTAAAGGCATCATAATTGGGAATCAATTAGCAGAGGATGTTTTATGGGTGTGGCTTGTGCTTGCTCAGAAGTTCACATAGTTTTTGAGAGAGCAAACTATGATGATACAGAAAGTCATTGTCGCACATTAAATATAGCTATCCTCCATCTCAGTATATCCTGAAACATTCAGTCAATAGAAAGATGAACTAGTGCAACATGGAAACTTTAAATCAATGTAATATTTTCACAAACTAAGATTTCCCAAACCCTTCACAAACTACAGGGCAGAACCTCCATGGCGTGTCTCCCTGAGCAGGTGAGGACTGAATGTCTTAGAGGTCTCTCACAGCCCTGTGCAGTTTCTTTTAGTACCTAAACAATAGGGATGAAGACACAGTGCCAGGAAAGATGGTCTGTATTAGAGGGAAAAAAGGAACATACAATTTTGTTTAATCTCCCCAAATTTATCAGTGAATAACTGTGACCCCCAAAACAGCCTTAATGTATCACTGAATTCTCTGATCCTCTCATGGTGTAGTTATTCTGTAGTTATTCACAATAACTACATACATGCGCGTGCGCGCGCATGCGCGCGCACACACACACACACACACACACACACACACACACACACACACATACACAGGGTGCAGTAGTATCAAATGGCAATTTTCAGCTCTTGTGGCTAGTCTTTCATAAACAAGGATTTAGTGTGAGGTGATCAGATTCATTTTGAATGTAGGTCTTTTAACGTTTGGATTAAAATGCGATCACGTGTTGAATTTCTCTACTCCTTAGAGGTTTATACAGGTTAACTGGGTAGTTGAAAATTGACTCTCCATTGGAAATGATCTAAATCACACTGGACAGTTTCTCATTTATAACTTTGTCTTGGAGAATGGCAAAAATTTTCAAAACAGCCTCCCACCCTCCATTCTGTGGTTAGTACAACTCAGCCCCAGTGCTCTTTTCAGTTTTCCTGTTTTTTTTTTTTTTTCTCCCTCTGGCAAGTGTGAGACTTTCTTATCTTGAGTGCTGGCAAGGGCAATGACTCACCGATAAAAAGTAATAGAGGTGCTAAGCTGTCAGTTTTAACATCCAAGGACAAGAATGAAAGCTAAACACTCAGTACTTGCTTTATCATTACAATGAATGACACAGTTTGTGTAAGTGTGAACTGTGAAAAGGGAAAAGAGATAAGGCAAAGGAGGAAGAAAAGCACAAAAATCCCCAGATACTGATGCCAAAAGCAAATGTTGCTGTACTCTGTAACCTAACCATATCTTTCCCATTCATTAAGGCATTTTAGAAGAAATAGAGAGCCTCCTTTTCTCACAAAAAAGTTACCATGCTTCACTTAAAGAGCAGGAGAAGAGAATCTTACTTTGCAAAAACGCTGCAATGAACATGTCTGAACTCTAGAAAATATTTAGAAAAATGAAGATAGCCACGCATCTGTTTCTCTCAAGTTGGCCAATTGTGGGAAATTGCTTGAATTGAAAACAATGTTATCTGCGTGTTCACTTAACTATAAATTAAACATATGATAGCTTTTATTTTACTCATTTCTCAAGTCACCCACTAGGAATAATATGTGCCCTGAGGAAAACTCATATGGTGGACAAAACTGGGTTCCCTGGAAATCACCTCAGTGGAGGCTAGAGCTGCTGGGAGCTGGGAGCCCTGTGGTGGAGGTGGGAAATGGGTGAAGGCTCACAGCGGCTGTGACCCTCAGATTTTTCTCAATGGTGAGTGTCCTTCCCCAGGAACAGAGCGTTTCTGTGTGTGGTCTTCAAATTTCTCCACTCCTTTAAGGACCTCAGGATATTTTCTCTTCTTCCTACCCTGTTCCATGTCTTCCTCTAGCCAGCAGCAATACTAAGACTCCCCTGGGAATCTCAACACATAGATAATAGCCCACCCTGTCAGAAATGCAGAAATCCAAATGCTTGAGAATTTGTTACAGGGGCTGCAAGGTGGTCCCAAGTCTGACACTGAGGTCAGAAGCCCTGTAACTTTGGCTGACCGAACAACTCCATGCTTCATTTTCCTTACCTGTAAAACAGGGTGACGAATGTTACATCAGTACACTATAAAGCTCCTGATAGATTCTAGTGACTATTACTTAACTCTCAAATTGCTGCTTTCTTTTCATTATTGGGGGAGATAAAGTGAGTTAACTACAGAAACATTCTCCTGCTGGGATTATTGACCAAAAGAATGTTGGAATTAAATAAACCCTCAACTATTTGTCCTAAGTAACAGGAGGGAAAGAATTAATGCTAAGATGGAAAACAAACCAAAAACATTTTTTAACTTTCATATAAAACCCTTAATTTGTGTGTTAGGACAGCATACTGTACAGATCCTGAGATATTTTAATAGGAATTTTGTCATGCCATATCAGAAAGTTACTGTATAACTCAATTTGTTATGATTTGTGCCATGAGGTCAAAAAGAATGATTAGGCATATTTACTAAAAATATTCCCATATCCCTCCTGGGAACTTTTCTGAAGAATATTTTTCTCCCACTTCTTAGACGAGCAATTGGCCTATATACTAAGAATTCATTTGCATTTCCAAACCAGAAGAGGGCTTATACATGAGTTACTTACTGCTTTTATTTATAGTTTCATTCTCTTACACATTGGATATTCACCCAGGCCTGACTATCAAATTATTAAGGTGACTTTGTCATGAATAGTCTCCAAATCAGGTTCCCTGAATTCAAAACTCTGTATCTGTCCCTAAATCTAAGGATCACAATCAAGCTACAGAATTCCCAATATTGTTCTGTGTAAGTATTTTCAAATAGAGAATGAAGAAGGATTTTCAGCTTTCTGGGGTCCCTTTCAACATGACATTGTGCTCCTATTACACTGAGGCAGAACAAATACTTTCCTGCTAAAATCGTAAGTTTTTAGCCCAGAGATTTACACACTTCTATTATGTTTAAACATACATACAAAAAGATTTCCAGGGAAATACTGACACAGAGCATGAAGAAGCTTTCAAGGGGACCTTGCTTATCTCCTTGCCCCCAGCACAACCAAGTCTGCAGCAGGCAGCCTCCTCCACTCCCATGGCAGTGATTGCAGACTTGAACAACCTTTTCAGTCTGAGCATTTATCTTCAGAACCCACATAAATGAATTCCTTCTGCTCTCTTGCTGCCATTTGAGCTTTTCTGCTTCTTCTGGACAAAACAGAAGCTATTACCAGAAATAGTCCTTAGCTTTCCTCTTTGCAGATTAAATAATTGCAGTTCTTTTTTTAAATTTTATATTGGAATATAGTTGATTAACAATGTTGTGTTAGTTTCAGATGTACAGCAAAGTGATTCAGTTATACATATACATGTATCTATTCTTTTTCAAATTCTTTTCCCATTTAGGTTATTACATAATATTGAGCAGAGTGCCCTGTGCTATATAGTAGGATCTTGTAGGTTATTTTAAATATAGCAGTGTGTATATGTCAATCCCAAACTCCCAATCTATCCCTCCCCCCTACCCACCCCCCCACCTGCCCCCAGTATCCATAAGTTCGTTCTCTAAGTCTTTGAGCCTGTTTCTCTTTTGTAAATAAGTTCATTTGCATCATTTTTTTTTTTTACATTCCCCATATAAGCAATATTATATGAGTGTGGCTTTGTCTGACTTACTTCACTTAGTATGATAATCTCTAGGTCCATACATGGTGCTGCAAATGGCATTATTTCATTCTTTTTAATGGCTGAGTAATATTCCACTGTATATGTGTACCACATCTTCTTTATCCATTCATTTGTCAATGGACATTTAGGTTGCTTCCATGTCGTGGCTACTGTAAACAGCGCTACAGTGAACACTGGGATGCACGTATCCTTTAGAACTGTGTTTTTTTCTCAATATATGCCCAGGAGTGGGATTGCTGGATCAGATGATAGCTCTATTTTTAGTTTTTTAAGGAACCTCCATATGGTTCTCCATAGTGGTTGTACCAGTTTACATTCCTACCAGCAGTGCAAGAGGGTTCCCTTTTCTCCACACCCTCTCCAGGATTTATTGTTTGTAGACTTTTTGATGATGGCCATTCTGACCGGTGTGAGGTGATACCTCATTGTAGTTTTGATTTGCATTTCTCAAATAATTAGCAATGTTGAGCATCTTTTCATGTGCCTCTTGGCCATCTGTATGTCTTCTTTGCAGAAATGTATATTTAGGTCTTCTAATTGCAGTTTTTTAAAAATTTTAGAATTTTATTTATTTACTTATACAGCAGGTTCTTATTAGTTATCCATTTTATACATATTACTGTATATATGTCAATCCCAATCTCCCAGTTCATCCCACCATCCCACCTCTGCCACTTTCCCCGCTTGGTGTCCATGTTTCTTCTCTACATCTGGTCTCAACTTCTGCCCTGCACCAGTTCATCGGTACCATTTTTCTAGGTTCCACATATATGCTTTAATATACGATATTTGTTTTTCTCTTTCTGACTTACTTCACTCTGTATGACAGTCTCTAGATCCATCCACTTCTCAACAAATGACCCAATTTCATTCATTTTTATGGCTGAGTAATATTCCATTGTATATATGTACCACAACTTTTTTATCCATTCGTCTGTTGATGGACCTTTAGGTTGCTTCCATGACCTTGCTATTGTAAATAGTGCTGCAATGAACACTGGCTGCATGTGTCTTTTTGAATTACGGTTTTCTCTGGGTATATGCCCAGTAGTAGGATTCCTGGGTCATATGGTAATTCTATTTTTAGTTTTTTAAGGAACCTCCATATTGTTCTCCATAGTGGCTGTTTCAATTGACATTCCCACCAACAGTGCCAGAGGGTTCCTTTTCTCCACACCCCCTCCAGCATTTGTTGTTTGTAGATTTTCTGATGATGCCCATTCTAACCGGTGTGAGGTGATACCTCATTGTAGTTTTGATTTGCATTTCTCTAATAATTAGTGATGTTGAGCAGCTTTTCATGTGCTTCTTGGCCATCTCTATGTCTTCTTTGGAGAAATGTCTATTTAGGTCTTCTGCCCATTTTTGGATTGGGTTGTTTGTTTCTTTAATATTGAGCTTAATGAGCTGTTTATATATTTTGGAGATTAATCCTTTGTTCATTGATTCGTTTGCAAATATTTTCTCCCATTCTGAGCGTTGCCTTTTCGTCTTATTTATGGTTTCCTTTGCTGTGCAAAAACTTTGAAGTTTCATTAGGTCCCATTTGTTTATTTTTGTTTTTATTTCCATTACTCTAGGAGGTGGATCAAAAAAGGTCTTGCTGTGATTTATGTCAAAGAGTGTTCTTCCTATGTTTTCCTCTAAGAGTTTTATAGTGTCCAGTCTTACATTTAGGTCTCGAATCTATTTTGAGTTTATTTTTGTGTATGGTGTTAGGGAGTGTTCTAATTTCATTCTTTTATATGTAGCTGTCCAGTTTTCCCAGCACCACTTATTGAAGAGGCTGTCTTTTATCCATTGTATATGCTTGCCTCCTTTGTCATAAGTTAGTTGACCATAGGTGCCTGGGTTTATCTCTGGCTTTGCTATCTTGTTCCATTGATCTATGTTTCTGTTTTTGTGTCAGTACTGTATTGTCTTGATTACTGTAGCTTTGTAGTATAGTCTGAAGTCAGGGAGTCTGATTCCTCCAGCTCCGTTTTTTTCCCTCAAGACTGCTTTGGCTATTCAAATTTGTGTCCCCATACAAATTTTAAGATTTTTTGTTCTAGTTCCATAAAAAATGCCATTGGTAATTTGATAGGGAGTGCATTGAATCTGTAGATTGCGTTGGGTAGTATAGTCATTTTCACAATATTGATTCTTCCAATCCAAGAACATGGTATGTCTCTCCATCTGTTGGTATCATCTTTAATTTCTTTCATCAGTGTCTTATAGTTTTCTGCATACAGGTCTTTTGTCTCCCTAGGTAGGTTTATTCCTAGGTATTTTATTCTTTTTGTTGCAATGGTAAATGGAAGTGTTTCCTTAATTTCTCTTTCAGATTTTTCATGATTAGTGTATAGGGATGCAAAAGATTTCTGTGCATTAATTTTGTATCCTGCAACTTTACCAAATTCATTGATTAGCTCTAGCAGTTTTCTGGTGGCATTTTTAGGGTTCTCTATGTATAGTATCATGTCATCTGCAAACAGTGACAGTTTTACTTCTTCTTTTCCAATTTGTATTCCTTTTATTTCTTTTTCTTCTCTGATTGCCATGGCTAGGACTTCCAAAACTATGTTGAATGATAGTGGTGAGAGTGGACATCCCTGTCTTGTTCCTGATCTTAGAGGAAATGCTTTCAGTTCTTCACCATTGAGAATGATGTTTGCTGTGGGTTTGTCATATATGGCCTTTATTATGTTGAGGTAGGTTCCCTCTATGCCCACTTTCTGGAGAGTTTTTATCATAAATGGGTGTTGAATTTTGTCAAAAGCTTTTTCTGCATCTATTGAGATGATCATATGGTTTTTATCCTTCAGTTTGTTAATATGGTGTATCACATTGATTGATTTGCGTATATTGAAGAATCCTTGCATCCCTGGGATAAATCCTACTTGATCACGGTATATGATCCTTTTAATATGTTGTTGGATTCTGTTTGCTAGTATTTTGTTGAGGATTTTTGCATCTATATTCATGAGTGATATTGGTATATAATTTTCTTTTTTTGTAGTATCTTTGTCTGGTTTTGGTATCAGGGTGATGGTCGCCTCATAGAATGAGTTTGGGGTTGTTCCTCCCTCTGAAATTTTTTGAAAGAGTTTGAAAAGGATGGGTGTTAGCTCTTCTCTAAATGTTTGATAGAATTCACCTCTGAAGCGACCTGGTCCTGGACTTTTGTTTGTTGGAAGATTTTTAATCATAGCTTCAATTTCATTACTTGTGATTGGTCTGTTCATATTTTCTGTTTCTTCCTGGTTCAGTCTTGGAAGGTTATACCTTTCTAAGAATTTATCCATTTCTTCCAGGTTGTCCATTTTTTTTGGCATACAGTTGCTTGTAATAGTCTCTTAAGATGCTTTTTATTTCTGCAGTGTCTGTTATAACTTCTCCTTTTTCATTTCTAATTTTATTGATTTGAGTCCTCTCTTTTTCTTGATGAGTTTAGCTAATGGTTTATCAATTTTGTTTATCTTCTCAAAGAACCAGCTTTTAGTTTTATTGATCTTTGCTATTGTTTTCTTTGTTTCTATTTCATTTATTTCTGTTCTGATCTTTATGATTTCTTTCCTTCTGCTAACTTTGGGTTTTGTTTGTTCTTCTTTCTCTAGTTCCTTTAGGGGTAAGGTTAGATTGTCTATTTGAGATTTGTCTTGTTTCTTGAGGTAGGCTTGTATAGCTATAAACTTCCCTCTTAGAACTGTGTTTGCTGCATCCCATAGGTTTTGGATCATCGTGTTTTCATTGTCATTTGTCTCTAGGTATTTTTTGATTTTCTCTTTGATTTCTTCAGTGATCTCTTGGTTATTTAGTAACATATTGTTTAGCCTCCATGTGTTTGTATTTTTTACATTTTTTCCCCTGTAATTCATTTCTAATCTCATAGCTTTGTGGTCAGAAAAGATGCTTGATATGATTTCAATTTTCTTAAGTTTACTGAGGCTCGATTTGTGACCCAAGATGTGATCTCTCCTGGAGAATGTTCCGTGTGCACTTGAGGAGAAAGTGTAATCTGCTGTTTTTGGATGGAATGTCCTGTAAATATCAATTAAATCTATCTGGTCTGTTGTGTCAATTAAAGCTTCTGTTTCCTTATTAATTTTCTGTCTGGATGATCTGTCCATTGGTGTAAGTGAGGTGTTAAATCCCCCACTATTATTGTGTGACTGTTGATTTCCTGTTTTATAGCTGTTAGCAGTTGCCTTATGTATTGAGGTGCTCCTATGTTGGGTGCATATATGTTTATAATTGTTATATCTTCTTCTTGGATTGATCCCTTGATCATTATGTAGTGTCCTTCCTTGTCTCTTGTAACATTATTTATTTATTTATTTATTTATTTATTTATTTGCGGTATTTGGGCCTCTCATTGTTGTGGCCTCTCCCGTTGCGGAGCACAGGCTCCAGACGCGCAGGCTCAGCAGCCATGGCTTACGGGCCTAGCCACTCTGCAGCATGTGGGATCTTCCCGGACTGGGGCACAAACCCACGTCCCCTGCATCGGCAGGAGGACTCTCAACCACTGCGCCACCAGGGAAGCTCCATTCTTTATTTTAAAGTCTATTTTATCTGATATGAGTATTGCTACTCCAGCTTTCTTTTGATTTCCATTTGCATGGAATATATTTTTCCATCCCCTCACTTTCAGTCTGTATGTGTCCCTAGGTCTGAAGTGGGTCTCTTGTAGACAGCATTTATATGGGTCTTGTTTTTGTATCCATTCAGCAAGCCTGTGTCTTTTGGTTGGAGCATTTAAGCCATTCATGTTTAAGGTAATTATCAATATGTATGTTCCTATGACCATTTTCTTAATTGTTTTGGGTTTGTTTTTGTAGGTCCTTTTCTTCTCTTGTGTTTCCTACTTAGAGAAGTTCCTTTAGCATTTGTTATAGAGCTGGTTTGATGGTGCTGAATTCTCTTAGCTTTTGCTTGTCTGTAAAGGTTTTGATTTCTCCATCGAATCTGAATGAGATCCTTGCCGGGTAGAGTAATCTTGGTTATTGTTTCTTCCCTTTCATCACTTTAAGTATATCATGCCACTGCCTTCTGGCTTGTAGACTTTCTGCTGAGAAATCAGCTGTTAACCTTATGGGAATTCCCTTGTATGTTATTTGTCCTTTTTCCCTTGCTGCTTTCAATAATTTTTCTTTGTCTTTAATTTTTGCCAATTTGATTACTGTGCGTCTCGGCGTGTTTCTCCGTGGGTTTATCCTGTATGGGACTTGCTGTGCTTCCTGGACTTGGTTGGCTATTTCCTTTTCCATGTTAGGGAAGTTTTTGTCTATAATTTCTTCAAATATTCCCTCGGGTCCTTTCTCTCTCTCGTCTCTTTCTGGGACCCCTATAATGCGAATGTTGTTGCATTTAATGTTGTCCCAGAGGTCTCTTAGGCTGTCTTCATTTCTTTTCATTCTTTTTTCTTTATTCTGTTCTGCAGCAGTGAATTCCACCATTCTGTCTTCCAGGTCACTTATCTGTTCTTCTGCCTCAGTTATTCTGCTATTGATTACTTCTAATGTAGTTTTCATTTCAGTTATTGTATTGTTCATCTCTGTTTGTTTGTTCTTTAATTCTTCTGGGTCTTTGTTAAACATTTCTTGCATCTTCTCGATCTTTGCCTCCATTCATTTTCCAAGGTCCTGGATCACGTTCACTATCATTATTCTGAACTGTTTTTCTGGAAGGTTGCCTATCTCCACTTCATTTAGTTGTTTTTCTGGGGTTTTATCTTGTTCTTTCATCTGTTACATAGCCCTCTGCCTTTTCATGTTGTCTGTCTTTCTGTGAATGTGGTTTTTGTTCCACAGGCTGCAGGGTTTTTGTTCCACAGGCTACAGGATTGTAGTTCTTCTTGCTTCTGCTGTCTGCCCTCTGGTGGATGAGGCTAACTAAGGGGCTTGTGCAAGTTTCCTGATGGGAGGGACTGGTGGTGGGTAGAGCTGGCTGTTGCTCTGGTGGGCAGAGCTCAGTAAAACTTTAATCCGCTTTTCTGCTGATGGGTAGGGCTGGGTTCCCTCCCTGTTGGTTGTTTGGCCTTAGGCGACCCAACACTGCAGCCTACTTGGGCTCTTTGGTGGGGCTAATGGCAGACTCTGGGAGGGCTCACACCACGGAGTACTTCCCAGAACTTGTGCTGCCAGTGTCCTTGTCCTCCCGGTGAGACACAGCCACCCCTCGCCTCTGCAGGAGACCCTCCAACACTAGCAGGTAGGTCTGGTTCAGTCTTCTGTGAGGTCACCACTCCTTCCCCTCCGTCCCGATGCGCACACTAGTTTGTGTGTGCCCTCCAAGAGTGGAGTCTCTGTTTCCCCCCATCCTGTCGAAGTCCTGTAGCGAAATCCCGTTAGCCTTCAAAGTCTGATTCTCTAGGAATTCCTCCTCCTGTTGCTGGAACTCCAGGGTCAGAAGCCTGGCGTGGGGCTCATAACCTGCACTCCAGTGGGTGGACTTCTGTGGTATGTGTTCTCCAGTTTGTGAGTCACCCACCTAGCAGTTATGGGATTTGTTTTTATTGTGATTGCGCCCCTCCTACCATCTCATTGTGGCTTCTCCTTTGTGTTTGGATGTGGGGTATCTTTTTTGGTGAGTTCCAGTGTCTTCCTCTTGATGATTGTTCAGCAGTTAGTTGTGATTCCGGTGCTCTCGCAAGAGGGAGTGAGAGCATGTCCTTCTACTCTGCCATCTTGAACCAATCTCTTCTGCAGTTCTTCTTAATTCTTTCTCCCACACACTACTGTTCCTCTAGCACCCTTGTGAGGAACAGAAATGTCTTCCTTCTGTTTATTTGCCTTGTAAGATGGAGTGGAAGTAACAGAAGCTTGCACCTCCACAAATGAGGATATTCAATATTTGTCAAGCTCTTGCCATTCTTACTATTCTCTAAATATTCAGTATGTATTAACTCAGTTATTTCTTGCATCCACCATGTAAGGTATCATCCCTGTGTTAGCAGATAAGGAAATTGAGGTACGGAGATGTTAAGGAATTTGTCTGTGGTAGAGCTGGGATTTGAACCCAGGCAGTTTGACTCCACAGTGTACTCTCTTAACCACTGTGCTCACTGCTTTCCACTAGTGTCAGAAGGAGCAAGGGTTTCCAGGGTCTTCCTTAGTGCTCAAGAGAAGGGGGATCCAGTCAGCAGACTCGGATCGGTAAGGGAAGCAAGGAAACCTGCCTGGTAATTCTTGAAGATGATCGATTGCAGTCACTCCCTCGCCTTTCCTTCCGTCCTTCTTCCCTCCTGTCTTCATTGATCCACGTTTGGGAAAACATACTTGTCTTATGCAGATGTATGAATTAGTCACCTTAGGTTCTGCTTTATAAAAGTTGGTGTCCCTGCCTGGGTATCAGAGTGGTGCTTGAAATCTCACCATTAGAGATTAACTATCTATGCTCAGGCATGACTGTCTCCCTAAAGTTCTCTTCTGTAATGTCAGTATACCCCTACTTCCAGGAATGTTGCATAAGGTGGTGTTGGCATTTAGGGTCGGTGTTCTGTGAAACTAAATATAGCTTGCAGAAGAACATTGGTGGTTGATAGTCAGAAGAGACAAAAAGATGTAGAAAGGGAAACAGGCTTTGCTTTCTTTACAATTTTGTCTAGGGCTGTACCTAACTAGGGGAACCATGAATGGGATATGTGTGATCCAAGAAGGCCAGAGAAATGAAATAGTAATACTAGAGATTATATTTCAATTGTTGAGACACTTTGCATGTGATAGCAGAGTTCTCTTTTAGTTTTTGGTTTATTAGCTAATGCTAATTTTTATGCTTTTTTAACTCTTGTATAGTATATGGAGAAATTTTTTTTAAAGTGTCCAAGATTGGTTAGTTTTGAATTCTAGTTTCCCAAACAGCTTTTTGAAAAAGGCTACCCTTCAAATCCATTGCTCCAGGAGCAACTCAAAGGCTTCCCTTCTTTAGGGGACTTTGCCCAGGTCCCTTCAGTGATGTTTGAATTAGAGTCTTCCTCTCATTCAAAGACCCAACTCAAGTTATAAGATAGTAGCTTTCATTATCTTCACTTATACTTATTAAGCCATCCGTCACCATGACAAATAATTTTATTATGAATAATGTAATAGACATCATGAAAATGAACTTGCTGTAATTACGATAAAAATCTATATTTTCTAATATTATAAGAGAAAATGCTAGAGATACAAGCTACCCTGTGTTAAAAGTTGGGAATTAATTTTTAATGGATTAGGAGCTGTCATCTATGATTTTATGAGACTCTACACAAAAATAATTAATTTAGAAGTGTATTGATTTTTTCATATATTTCTTAAATATGTTATTAAAAATAAAGTTTAGCTGAACAGTTTGTCCTAGAACATTAAATTATTTAATGTAGTGGTAAAATTTTTAAAAGCCAAGGGGTATCTTAAAAACAGAAATTTGTACAAAACCTTTATTTCACCTAATGAAAGTACACCTAGGAAGTTAATGGAAACATGGATAATTATAATTACATTAAATGCTGGCGGATCTGTTCCAAAAGGATTCTATAGCATTAGAAGTTGATAATTATTTTCCTGAAGTTTGTGATTACTCACTGAAATTCATATGCTTGGGAAGAGAACAATAAAATGTACCGTATTTTTTCCTTGTAACTTTGAAGATGTTAATGTCTCAAGGTGAGGGTAGAATTCTCCATCTTGTTAGTAATTATACTTGACTTCTTGTGATCCAAGATGAGAATGTTAGAAACAAAATTATGCATAATGTGAACATACTGACTGCAGTCACAAAAGCTCTTCCTAAAAGTTTTGCCCTAGGCAAAACATAATTTTTTTTTAAAATCAGCTTTTATAAAATCACTCAAATGTAGCCTGCTTGACTCCATTAGAAATAACTGGAATAGCCTAAGACAATCCATATTTGGGAACTCAGATGTGTTTTATATGTGACTAGATCTGAAATTAAGAGCAATCATCTTCTTGAAACTCTGGTATTTAAAAGAATAGAAGGAGGTTTAGTTCATAGAATCTTTAAACTATCTATCATCTTTTATTATCCTTAGTTCTAAAACTTTATATTGAATATGATTCCTCTGTCTACCCTTTAGAAGGCATAGGATACAATGAAACAATTAATAGATACTAGTATTTCTCCACGGGTGGTCAGTATAACTCTAGCATCAGTTACAGGGGAGGCTTACCCACATAAAGACTATTTGGCCCTTTTCCCAACTTACTGAATCAGAAATTCTACAGATAGGTTCTGAGGATCTGCATTTTAACACACCCTCCACAGTTTGAGAATCTGCAACGTGCTCCTCTGGAATTGTTGGGGACTAATTTTCCTGTATTACCACGTAGCATTTCTTGTGGTTTCTTTCCGTGGGTGATGAAACCCTTACCATGAGTGCCTGAAACTCCTCTCTCTTCCCACCCTGCTCTGTCAAATGTAGACGAATCATAAAGAGCAAAGAAAAAGACACTATGATTCTATCGTGAGTGGTTGAGGTTGCCTGGGACCAGTATGGAAATTTGGAAAAAAAGAGGGATACTTGCCCATATGTTTACACGGATGAGGAGAATACATTTTGTGGTGCCAAGCAATAGATACTTAGATGATAGAGAACAATATATGCTGCTGTACGAAGAAATGTGTACAGTTAGCCAGGACTGAAATATCAGATATCCCAACAGGCCACATTATTCAGTTGTCTAAGACAAAAGAAGTGCTTAAATAAAAGTTATGGAAGATCCAGAGATCAGGAAATTCCTGAGTATATTTCTATTACAACACTCATCAGAGGATGTGTGTGTGTGTGTGTGTGTGTGTGTGTGTGTGTGT